>NC_051848.1:100434185-100441638 GCF_002237135.1 Teleopsis dalmanni
TTTTATTGCACTACAACCACAAAAAAAAAAATCTATTGAATCCAGGATTCGTATCAGCAGCAGCAAATATATTCGGATTATTAATTATTGACAATTAATTATTGATAATTATGATTATTCTTATCTTGCAACGCAACTTAAGCATAACAGTAGACCAGTTTCAAGTAAAAACTACTGGATTGCTAAATTAAAGAAGATTTTTAATGGAAACCAATAAGGGTATGGTCTGGACATTTTAAGCTTGCATTAGAAAAAATAAACCACGATACGATATCTTAATAAAAAAACTTGGAACTTAGAAATTGATATGCACTAGCGATACAAAAGCCATTGCAAGATCCGAATTATTTATGCAAGAATCTATTGTCCAGATTAAGCAGGTTGCGCAAAGAAGATGGTTGGAGTTTTAAAGTTAAAGAATATTTAACAAATAATTAAATAAACACAACATTTTTAAATATTTAATGTATTAACCCAAGCTATTGCAACTGAAGTCAAATCATATACATTTGTTATCGCACCTTTATTTGAAAACATTGACTTGCCATAAAGAATATGAGCGACAGTCTACCCCGATCTGTCACTTAAGCACTTTGGATAGCCAAAGTCAGCTGTTAATGACATTGATGGAGAATATTTGGGTGGCTATAATCAACAAACCATATTACAGTATTTGAAAGCTTATTTAACTTAAGAGTAATACCATAATATCCAAGCTACTGCAGTGCAAATTTTTCAGTATTAACCAGTAATACCAAATTCATACAAAATCCACACAGAAATATACTAAAAGGATTAAAAATGTCTATGTGTAAGCATAGTATAAGGTAGTCAACAAAAGTACTTTTAACTGAGTTTAGGAGGAAACTTCTACTGATAATTCTTAGTCTCATATGACAGAAATGTTGTTCCGAAGTTGCTGAATCGACAAATTGCATGCGACTTATATTAGAAGCAGATATAGTGACAAATATAAAACTTGATCTGCTTCGGTGAATGGAATACCTATCTCATATGAGCGAAGAGATTTTGACTTAGAAAATCCTTTGTATCAGGGTTTTTGCTATATGGAAGTAAGATAAGCCTTTTTGCCTATGCTTAGAGACGTGTAAGGTAGTCATAGTACACAACTGGATAGAGTTTTGTTGAAGGAGTCTAAAATCGAATACTAATTATAAGATTTGTTGTAGTATAGTAAGATACTTAACAAAGTATATGAAAATTAAATCCCAAAATTTATTGTTCCGATATTAGAACAACAAACTGGAAACTGGGCTCAGAGAATTTCTTCATTCTAGGTATTTACGTACATTTTCTATCCATCTTCATTTACGAGTTCTTTTGTATAATGGGTTACAAGCTCGACGCATAATATTCTGTATGCATAGTGAGTTTTTCGTTGCATAGATTGGTTCACTAAGCATGGAAGATTGTAGTTACTTGTATCCAGCTAGAGGCGGATATTTTAAACTAATATGTTAACTTAGTTACCTGTGACATAAATCATGCTGGCATTTTTAAAGTTAAGTGATTTAAAACTCTTGATCTACCATGCTCTAAAATTAACCAGTTTTCATTGGGTCCTTCTATTGAACTATTGCAGTAAAGTTATTAAGGAATTATAAATATTGTTGTTACTAAACTGTATGAGTGCGATTTTGCTTAAGTTTGATTATTAGTCAATATCAAGTTCACAGAGAAGTAAAATAAATCACTTCCACTTTTGGTAATTCTTATAGTTTCTATAATGTATGAATGTTTCTATATGCTATATATCAAGTATCAAATATCAATTTCGCTTAGAAGTAAATCCATGCTGCTCATTGCAATAGCTTCAATAGCTGTCGTAATATATATAAGTAAAGCCCAAGTACGATAGGATATAAATTTATTATTTTTAATTTAATTTTTTCTATCAATTTTAAAAGCTCAAGCACTTTCATAGTAGCAAGTAGCTATCTGCTGAGTGTGGCTATTTAGGACCAACTTATGAAGAATGTTATGGGCTCGTCAAAATGGTCTCTTTTGGGCTTGAACGAAAATGCATGTTATGTAGAGTGTCAAATGTTGACATTCATTAGTGAATAACACTGCATTGCTTAAGTGATGAGATACAGATAGTCTCGGCTCTCATGAGCAAATTTGAACCGAATTATTGTTTTATCTCTTAATCTCAATTTTATAATTCGCATTGAAAACAGTAAAAATTTTGCTCATGACGTGCCCATGACACTCCACATAGCATGGCTCTTACTAAATTATTGGTGACTTTGAAAATTGATTATTTTATTGAAAAGGAGTTTTCAGAAAATAAATTTTTCCAAGTATTTAAATTTAAATTTAAATTTATTCACAAGGAAAGTGGATAGCAATTTTAAGTTTGTTACTCCTTCTTAAAATGGTGAATGTGCTGCAAAATTGCACTTTTACTTTTCTTAATTAATCACTATTTGTAGATAAAGTATTAATGAAACTAGCACTCCTACTTTTCTCTGATATAAAGTTAAAATACAGTTAGGTGTATGTATATTACTATATATGTATATCACATGAAATGATTGATTATAATTACGTATTACTGAGCTTGTCTTTATTGGGAGCGCATTTCTCTATGCAAGTGGGACCTGCTTTGACTTTTTATGTTTGGTTGAAGTTAATCAAAAAACTGATTGTACTCATACCTCTTAAACTGTACATTATTAGATAAATGACTGAAATACATAAAAAATAAATTAAAAATTTATTATTCATCACCGCAAAATTCGATTGATTTTGGTTTGCAATTATGAAATGCTGAACGTGACCGCATGCATCCACAAAATATGCGAATATTGGGAACGGCTGTGTCTATGGGTAAAGTATTTACCGCAAATAATCGGATTACAAAGAGTGTGACTACAATTGGCGGCCACAATGAAAATGACGTCAGAGAAATGGTTTTTTGGATTTTGAAATGAATGCGTCATATAGCTCATTAAATGCGTTAAATTTCTTGGTTTTTTTATTTAAATTAGTGAATTGCATAATTTTTGTCAAAATTTGTTAAATGAAGCTTAGGTTAAAGCCAAAATCCGGCTGAGGGCTTTTGCAGTTACGACATAATTTTAAGTTCGAGTGAAAGCGATTTGCAAGATTTTTTTTAAATCAACTTTATTGATAATGAATTATTATTAAATTATTATTAAATTAATAATTTTATTATTAAATAAAATTCATTAAAAGCATTGACTTATATGAGATACTGAACCAAATGTTTTATTGCATAAAATCATTATTTATTGCAAGTAGCTAAATTACTTAATAATTAACTTAATTAGCGAGAAATAACAAAACACCGTTAAAATGAAAATAATCTATTCGCATTAGCATATGAATGAGCTATTATTGTTATTATTGTTTTTCATCTAGAAAACACTACATCTATGCAAGGGTATACACTTCAAGACGTTGCTAGTACGGTTTGAGTTATTAAAACAAACATTTTAATTACAAACTCAATTCTAAGTCTGAGCTTTGTTCTAAGTCAGTGAAATTTTTAAGAAATTCTTACTCAGCACTTCAACATTTTTTACATGAAATTTAGTTGTAATGAGCAGTTCCTCGTCCATGTTGGGCGAACTTAATAATAACGGCACCTGAAGACAAAAGCCAGTAATTATTTGAAATTGTAAAGAAAAAAATTTTACATTTAAGAAAACAAGCAATAAAGAAGCAATTAACTATCTAATTTAAAATAAAGTTTTTACTTCTTACAATCCATAGAAAACTTGATCAGTTAACTATGAACTCTTAAGCACTTAATTTTTACTGGAATTATATTAATTTTACTGGAACTAAACTGATAATATGACTAGTTAAAAACATATTATTTTTAATACAAATTTTAATTGCCATATATGAGCTCTGTCCCTTCTTTTCACTTAACGAAACAATCTTTTAATTCATAACATAAACATTAATTCTAATGATTTTGTGTACCAAAAAAAAGTTCTCTATAATTATATGCTCTAGTTTGGAAATCTTTAAAATTAGTTTAAAATCTTTCATAAAATATTTTTTAACAGTTTTTCACCAGTTATTATGATATACAAAAAAGAAAAGTTGGCTTTAGTTTCGCTTTAATACCCCTCTTACTTGGTTGGCTCTTACTCCATACCACTCTTCCATTACCATATATTGCAAAATTTTCAAATGTGAATTTTTCCAAAATTTATCCTTTTTTGGTTTGCATATATTTTAATTTTATATATTTTTTTTATTATTTTTTTTTTTATATTTTAATTTTAATTATGAAGCATCAATAAAATGTTCACCAGTAGTCAGTTAACCGACCACATCTTAAACAAAAAGAAAGCAATAATAATAAAAATAATTGACAGGTACAGCTAACCATTTTGAAGTTATAGCGCCCTAAAATCAAGACATGCTCTTAAAAAAGTCGAGCAGATATTGTCGTAAGATAGGGACTTTTTAACATATCTCTCAACAATAAAAATATAGAAAAATATTAAATAGATCGTACTTGCTTATAAAAAACTACAACAAGAGAGGTTGATAGAATATAGGTTCTTGTCTATATAAGAAAACCTCTTAGATGGATCGATGAAAAAAATAAATGGTATACTGCTTACATGAAGCGATTTTCACAATTACTCTGGATATAAAGTAAGAGAGAGCAGCATGAGTTCCGTAAATTTGTTACTGAACAGTTTGTTACAAAACATAACATCAGTATAATGCGTTACTAGGTATGACATCCTGCAACACTGTTTTTCTATTTATATAACCAAATTAGTTTATATAAACAGATAAATTCAAATAGGTTATACAAATAGATAAGCCCAATTGGGTTGTATCTATTTTATAATCCCAAAAACATACTTATAAGATGTATAATGTTTTCTCAAAAATATGTGAGATAGAAGCAAAATCTTTGAGCATTTACTTGTTAACTATATAATATCTATATAATTTTCTTTACAAGTTTATTTACTATTATGTACCTAAGAAGCAATTGAAATGATTTAAGTAAATCTTAAATCATTTTGAGTCCACATAAATTAAATCTGTACATTTTATGTTAATTCTTTTGTGGAATATGATGCGTCTTATGACGAAAAGTAAATTAGAGGCGTTCGAACAGTAATGAAGAAGCAACAACAAAAAATTGATTAATTTATTCAAATTTGGCTGACCGTACAACGCTGTTTCAAGTATTGCGAAATGCTCATCAGCAGTGATGTTAGGAAATATTCGAATTTTTATTTAATTACTTTATAGTCCGTATATAATTTATTGAACTGCAGGTGCTAGTAACATTTTATGTTGGACAAAAATTATTTCTGACTATAAAATAATATAGACTATATTCCGATAAAGCCCTTTACAATGTATTCGATAAATACTTCAATCTAAATTTTCAAATAAATATTTTAAAAAATTAAATATTTTTTAGTTTTCTGCACATATGTTAAGGCAGAAGTACCGACATTATTTAATTATTTTTCACAATTTATTTCCTAAATATTAATATCTTTATTTATTCTTAATATCTACTGAGTTAAATGAAACTTTCCCTTTTTTTGACCAAATAACCATCTTGAAAGACACCGTGATCTTTAACCAAAAAGCAGGTACGAAAATAAAAATCCAATTCATCTTCGATATTTTGGTCAAGTTCGTTGTTACCTGCTTTGTGAGCAGTTTTTGTGGATTTTCTCCCACAAGAAAGTTGTCCTGCAGCCAAAAAATGCTTATGCGTTTAAAATTTTAATAAAACCGGCACAAATTTTTGAAAAAACTTATTTTTTTTATACTTTTTTGCATTGTTCGCGATTTTATCAATTGCATGCCACAAAATTTTAAAGAATGAAACATCATTCAACTTCAGTAAGCCCTCTGAAAGGCAGTCTCATACCAGTCATTTTTTGTGTTACCTCTTCTACATTTTATGTTATGGACTTCTGGTTCTTTTTAATGGAACCGGTTATGCAATTAAAGTGCCAACTCTTGGTTTACATATAAAAACTAAATCTCCTTTTGACCTGAAACATGTGTGAGAACACAACAGCCGAATTTGTTTTTATAGTAAGTTTTAGAGAATTCAATGGAAAAATATTAATAAAAAATAGTTTAATGAAAACATTTACTTGACATTTATAATGTTTTTCTACACAAGTTTTTAAAAAAACTGTCAGAACTCACCGCTTTTAGTCCTAATATTTTTTGCACTTGTTTCCATGCGATCCATATGCTAGTAAGTATTATTGGTGTGATTGCTTGAATGTATCTTTTCACTTCTTAGGTTACTTTTCGAGTAATATTGTGAAGATCAAATAAATCAAAACAAATCTCAATGAAACCAACTTAACTTCAGAATATAATGGTTTCATCAAATTATTAGTATCGTCCTCTTTTACTTTAAATCCAAAATCATTGTTTTATGTTCCGTGAGAATTTTTCAAGTACAATTTTAGTTATATTAGTTGGATAGCCTATTTCGTATAACTGCTTTTAGCTTTAGGTTACATTTTTCAAATACATTTCTATAATAATGGATCATTCCATAATAATGGACATTTCTATAATGGATCGGTTTACTTAAAAAGTAATTTAATTTTTAACGAGTGTCATTTAATTTTGTCGAGTGTGATGCGTTTTATGAAGAAAATAAACTAGAAGGATTTGAAACAGTAATGAAGAAACAACAACAAAAATTTTAATTAATTTATTGAAATTTGGCTGACTTTTATTTGAAAATTTACTTTATTTTGATGGAAACAGAAAAAGGTTTCCACATTCTCCATTTTTCTTTCTGAAAGTAACATAATTCCATATTTCATATAAGTTCTAGTTTTTCGGAGCAAATACTGGTCTAAGATGCTCAATTATAGAAAATGATGAATGTAATAATCCAACCCATCCAAATCGTTGTAACATTTATTAAGTCATCAAATTTATATGAGCACCTATATTATCTTCATGGAATACTATTCTTTTCTATTAATCCACAAAGGCTATTTTCATCGAATACGAAACTTGATTTGTTTAGTTGATCACAGTAAACTTCAAAATTCATCTTAATGTCGTTCAATGGACTCTTAAAACTAAAACGATTCCCGAGAAACTTCACAAAGCAGTCAGTATCACCTTTCTTTGTTGAATACCGGTTGTCAAAGTGCTTTAAGTCGATATATCTATTTTTATTTTATGATATCTTACATTAAAAATTATTGTCCCATCTTTAGTCATATTAACGTTGAGCAAGATGTAGCAACGTTTATTGGGTTTTGAAATGAAACCACGTCACTTCACGTTGTACTGTTGAAATTAGTAATCTTAATCTCCTGAGTTTTATATTTGTCATTTAAATGAAACAGTGTTTTTGTGTTTTCTGTATCAAAATCATTTTCTATAATACGATGCATCTTTGACATCAAAATTGTCAAATTTT
>NC_051848.1:100441738-100443678 GCF_002237135.1 Teleopsis dalmanni
GATCGTAAAACCATCGAATATTTGTGATTTTCAATAAGTTTCTCAAAACTCTTATATTTTGCATATTTTAACATGTGCGATCGTATAACCATCGAATTTGTGATTTTCAGTAAGTTTCTCAAAACTCTTATATTTTGCATATTTTAACATGTACGATCGTAAAACCATCGAATTTGTGATTTTCAATAAGTTTCTCAAAACTCCTATATTTTGCATATTTTAACATGTACGATCGTAAAACCACCGAATTTGTGATTTTCAACAAGTTTCTCAAAACTCTAGTATGTTGCACATTTTAACATGTACGATCGTAAAACCATGGAATATGTGACTTTAAGCAAGTTTCTCATAACTCTTATATTTTGCATATTTTAACATGTACGATCGTAAAACCATCGAATTTGTGATTTTCAGTAGGTTTCTCAAAACTCTTATATTTTGCATATTTTAACATGTGCGATCGTAAAACCATCAAATTTGTGATTTTCAATAAGTTTCTCAAAACTATTATATTTTGCATATTTTAACATGTACGATCGTAAAACCATCGAATTTCCGATTTTCAGTAAGTTTCTCAAAACTCTTATATTTTACACATTTTAACATGTACGATCGTAAAACCACCGAATTTGTGATTTTCAACAAGTTTCTCAAAACTATTATATTTTGCATATTTTAACATGTGCGATCGTAAAACCATCGAATTTGTGATTTTCAGTAAGATTCTCAAAACTCTTATATTTTGCATATTTTAACATGTACGATCGTGAAACCATCGAATTTGTGATTTTCAATAAGTTTCTCAAAACTCTTATATTTTGCATATTTTAACATGTGCGATCGTAAAACCATCGAATTTGTGATTTTCAATAAGTTTCTCAAAACTCTTATATTTTGCATATTTTAACATGTACGATCTTACATGTTAAAATATGCAAAATATAAGAGTTTTGAGAATCTCACTTAAACTCACAAATTCGATGGTTTTACGATCGTACATGTTAAAATATGCAAAATATAAGAGTTTTGAGAAACTCACTTAAGTCACAAATTCGAAGGTTTTACGATCTTACATGTTAAAATATGCAAAATATAAGAGTTTTGAGAAACTCACTTAAACTCACAAATTCCATGGTTTTACGATCGTACATGTTAAAATATGCAAAATATAAGAGTTTTGAGAAACTCACTTAAAGTCACAAATTCGATGGTTTCACGATCTTACATGTCAAAATATGCCAATTATAAGGGTTTTTAGAAACTTGCTTAAAGTCACAAATTCGATGGTTTTACGATCTTACATTTTTATGCAAAATATAAGAGTTTTGAGAAACTCACTTAAAGTCACAAATTCGATGGTTTTACGATCGTACATGTTAAAATATGCGAAATATATGAGTTTTCAGAAACTTGCTGAAAGTCACAAATTCGATGGTTTTACGATCGTACATGTTACAATATGCAAAATATAAGAGTTTTGAGAAATTCACTTAAAGTCACAAGTTCGATGGTTTGACGATCTTACATGGTAAAATATGCAAAATATAAGAGTTTTCAGAAACTCACTTAAAGTCACAAATTCGATGGTTTTACGATCTTACATGGTAAAATATGCAAAATATAAGAGTTTTGAGAAACTCACTTAAAGTCACAAATTCGATGGTTTTACGATCTCACATGGTAAAATATGCAAAATATAAGAGTTTTGAGAAACTCACTTAAAGTCACAAATTCGATGGTTTTACGATCGTAAATGTTAAAATATGCAAAATATAAGAGTTTTGAGAAACTCGCTTAAAGTCACAAATTCGATGGTTTTACGATCTTACATGTCAAAATATGCCAAATATAAGAGTTTTGAGAAACTTGCTTAAAGTCACAAATTCGATGGTTTTACGATCTTACATGTTAAAATATGCCAAATATAAGAGTTTTGAGAA
>NC_051848.1:100443778-100464530 GCF_002237135.1 Teleopsis dalmanni
GATTATTGCACCGTCTTGTTTTTACGAAAACTTTGTAGTTACTCGTTCACTATCTAAGTCTTTACAGTGCTGATATAACTCTTCCTCTTCAAGTGGTCCTTGCAAACCCTTATGAAATATTTTTCTCATCCACCAGAAACTCCATCTCGAAAATATATTACCGGTTGAGTAGGGATTCTTTGGGCGTTCAATTTTTCTTCTAGTCCGATTCATGTTAAATTTCTTTATTTACAGTTACGTTTGGTTATGATAAACCAAAAATGTAGTAATAAATTCGAAGTTCAAGAAATGAAGATAACCGACACGAGCACCACTCAATATGGTAAATGCAACAAAAATTTTTTAAATCGTGAATAACAGTAAATAGCAATGCAAAAAATTTACAATATTTTTTCAATGTTACAACAAAACTTTATAGACAATGTACGGTAATTACGCGTACTCGTTCTCGTATTCGTACAACAGAAATTATTTTCAAATAATTCCTTATCCTTATGCAAATCATGCAAAATTGTTATATTATTCTGTTTAATGAATTATTATTATTAAGACATATTGAATTAATTGCTGCAAGTTAATTGCTACACTCATTAAATTTGATGAATGTTACCAATATATGAATAAGCTACAATTCAGTTTGAGCAATGAAGCGTAAACGAAACATTGGACCACTAATTTTAAACAGCAAAAAACACAAGTGCAAAAAAAGATTTAATGAAATAAGTGTTATTTAACACTTACTTTGTGCTCAATGGTCGTTTGTAGATTCTTATCCAAATGCACCTTTATAATTTGGGTGCCATCAAATTTGGCACGAATACGTTTGCCTACGATCTCTGCTGGAAACACTAAATCTTCTAAAATAAAATACACAGCAGTTAAACTACGCGAACGGATTATTGCACCGTCTTGTTTTTACGAAAACTTTGTAGTTACTCGTTCACTATCTAAGTCTTTACGGTGCTGATATAACTCTTCCTCTTCAAGTGGTCCTTGCAAACCCTTATGAAATATTTTTCTCATCCACCAGAAACTCCATCTCGAAAATATATTACCGGTTGAGTAGGGATTCTTTGGGCGTTCAATTTTTCTTCTAGTCCGATTCATGTTAAATTTCTTTATTTACAGTTACGTTTGGTTATGATAAACCAAAAATGTAGTAATAAATTCGAAGTTCAAGAAATGAAGATAACCGACACGAGCACCACTCAATATGGTGAATGCAACAAAAATTTTTTAAATCGTGAATAACAGTAAATAGCAATGCAAAAAATTTACAATATTTTTTCAATGTTACAACAAAACTTTATAGACAATGTACGGTAATTATGCGTACTCGTTCTCGTATTCGTACAACAGAAATTATTTTCAAATAATTCCTTATCCTTATGCAAATCATGCAAAATTGTTATATTATTCTGTTTAATGAATTATTATTATTAAGACATATTGAATTAATTGCTGCAAGTTAATTGCTACACTCATTAAATTTGATGAATGTTACCAATATATGAATAAGCTACAATTCAGTTTGAGCAATGAAGCGTAAACGAAACATTGGACCACTAATTTTAAACAGCAAAAAACACAAGCGCAAAAAAAGATTTAATGAAATAAGTGTTATTTAACACTTACTTTGTGCTCAATGGTCGTTTGTAGATTCTTATCCAAATGCACCTTTATATATAATTTGGGTGCCATCCAATTTGGCACGAATACGTTTGCCTACGATCTCTGCTGAAAACACTAAATCTTCTAAAATAAAATACACAGCAGTTAAACTACGCGAACGGATTATTGCACCGTCTTGTTTTTACGAAAACTTTGTAGTTACTCGTTCACTATCTAAGTCTTTACGGTGCTGATATAACTCTTCCTCTTCAAGTGGTCCTTGCAAACCCTTATGAAATATATTTCTCATCCACCAGAAACTCCATCTCGAAAATATATTAGCGGTTGAGTAGGGATTCTTTGGGCGTTCAATTTTTCTTCTAGTCCGATTCATGTTAAATTTCTTTATTTACAGTTACGTTTGGTTATGATAAACCAAAAATGTAGTAATAAATTCGAAGTTCAAGAAATGAAGATAACCGACACGAGCACTACTCAATATGGTAAATGCAACAAAAATTTTTTAAATCGTGAATAACAGTAAATAGCAATGCAAAAAATTTACAATATTTTTTCAATGTTACAACAAAACTTTATAGACAATGTACGGTAATTACGCGTACTCGTTCTCGTATTCGTACAACAGAAATTATTTTCAAATAATTCCTTATCCTTATGCAAATGATGCAAAATTGTTATATTATTCTGTTTAATGAATTATTATTATTTAGACATATTGAATTTAATTGCTGCAAGTTTAATTGCTACACTCATTAAATTTGATGAATGTTACCAATATATGAATGAGCTACAATTCAGTTTGAGCAATGAAGCGTAAAACGAAACATTGGACCACTAATTTTAAACAGCAAAAAACACAAGTGCAAAAAAGATTTAATGAAATAAGTGTTATTTAACACTTACTTTGTGCTCAATGGTCGTTTGTAGATTCTTATCCAAATGCACCTTTATAATTTGGGTGCCATCCAATTTGGCACAAATACGTTTGCCTACGATCTCTGCTGGAAACACTAAATCTTCTCATAATAAGAATTGTTTGTAAAATATTGAAAAATATAAGTAATGATTTTTCGTTGGAGTATTAGAATAAATATAAGTAAAATATACATCCAACCATAAAGTGGATAAAAAAAAAACAAGTTATTTCCTATATTTGATGAAATAAATTAAAAATAAAACTACTGCAATAAAAATGAGAAAACGAGTTTCTATTTTAAAGTTTGCAGAAAATGATGGAAAAATCACACTTTTAATCATCATTACAAGTAATTTATACTTCTAGATCAGTAGAAATAAATAGAAATATCAAGTGAATTATTTTATTAGTTTAGGTTTTAATTAGACGGTATTTTAATTAAAAATAAAAATAAAATCGCTTATTGTGTATAAATTCTATAATCCCGAAAATGGTACTTACCAAGCCATCGCTGCCATTTACTTCGATAGCTGTTTTAAGCCTCTGCGATAATTGTTCTAATAATCTATCGTATTTTATATTTAGTGCATCGAGTCTATGGCTATAATACTGTGTTGCTCCTGGGTCACTGTCTGGTGGACGTAAGTCTCGTCGTGGTGGTGAGAAAGATGGACGTGCCTCTATAAGCCAATCCACAAAGCGTAGACATTTGGCGTCGTAAATCTTGATAATTGTTCAATTCTTCGCCAGAAAATTTCATTTGGTGCCGCTCGTCATTTACAATTTTAGAGTGAAATTTATCGATAATTTTGTGTTCATGTTGTTGACTATCCAATTCTTCTTTAACAGATGATAAATCTGATCCATAGTCGGCTGCAAGTATTTGTTTCTAAACGAGAAAATATGTCAAATTCATATATAAAAAAAAGTTTTATTATACTGATTATAAGTAAGTGAGTAAACTTTTATGACAAAGAAACAGAATCGGTCAGACCAATGTTTTATTATTCTTCCCTTATTATTGCTATTTTATTTTTATATAAATATTTGGAATATTAGATATTATAAGAATATGTAATTGTATAAGAAAAATAATTTTAAATGCATTAGTGGAACTTAATTTTCCAATAAAAAAAAAAATAAAATAAAATCAATTAAATATTTCCTACTTCACTATATTTCATTTAAGAAGTTTTAAAACTCCATTGCACAAATTAAAAAATTTTTCATTTTTATTAAGGAGTGAAAAAATGCAATATAAAATAAAATAAAGTAACATTAAAAATAATGACAGTCTATCATGTGTTTTCATTGTTGCACAAAATGGGAGCACAAAACAGAAAAAAAAGCAACTGACAAGAAGACCAATGACAAAAAAGAACATTATTGTATGTACCAAAAGCAAAACACGAGAAAAAGAGACGTCACTTTCTTCCAGTGCTCGTTAGAATGGAATAGTCATTCGAATACAGAAACACCAAAAACATATGAAACGAATTGATAAAGGAAGCGCGCAAGCAGAACAGGCATAAGCAGCAACCGCATGGAAATATGAGCGACACACAACACACCTTTCTGTACCTTGTTTTTGTGTACAATTTGTTTTGTGCACAATCAACGTAAAATCTGCATAACAAAGAAAGACAGTAAAATATTTCCACATTCTTGAGTTTTGTCTTCAACTCCGTACTCTTTTTAATTTACTCTTTTGCGTACAAGCAGTGCGAGAATAGACAAGAAATTTGTGTGTTCTGCTATATATAATAAAATCACAAAATTTTAATTTTATTTTGGAATATAAAAACAATAATTATTGTTAAATAAACTCAAATTTATTTATGTTTTAACTATTTATTTTTAAATATTCACACACAATTTTCAATTTTCGCTGAAAATTTTTCCGTACACTACAGATCGCGACCGTATTGTTCAAACGCTGTAAACGTAATAAAACTGAAACACTGAGAAGTCGTGTATATAAATCAGTTTGTGTGGATTGTATTAGCAAACTTGTATGCAATACAATCCACAATGCTCTTCTCACCAATTGTTTAGTATAGTAACTGTATGATTTATATGCGTTCCTTCTCTTTTGAATAACAAACAAAATGTTATGCAGAAGTTTTACAGTTTATAAAACTGCACAATGAATGTGGATTGTGGAAATGCACTTTAATTGATATATTTTTCGGCTTATTAGTTTTTTTAAATATTTAAATTTTATATAACATGTATAAATATAAATTATTTAAATAATTTTTTTTAAATTTTTTTACAATTTTATGAATTAAATCATTTTTAATTGCAGTTTATTAATATACGTAAATAGTAAAACCCGCAAAGCAGGAAAATGAATTTTTACTTAATAAAATTCAATTAACTCAAAAATATATTATATATTAATTATATCAGCAAAACTAATGTAATAATTTAATAAAATTAAAAATTATAGCAATTTACATAGAAAATAACTTTCATATATAGAAAATAATTATTTTAAAGACATTTTTGACACTGATTTAAATGAATTTCTAGAGTATTCCGATGAATTTCGTCGAAATAAAAATTAAATGAACTCATAAAAGAATTTTTTAGCCGGTAAATTTGTGTAATTATTTACTATTATTAATTTATTAAGAAAAAAAAACCTTTTTTTCTGCAAACTTAATCCTTAAATTAATTCGCAAATAATTTTATTATAAAAAAAGAATTCAATGAACCACTAAAAAGGTTTGATTCATGCATCAAATATATATGTATGTACTTTAGATAAAGTTTTTAAAGTCATTCTAAAATCAATTTTTTTTTTTTTTTGCTAAGGAAGCTATGTAAATATTTAATAATATTTTATAGTATATCTAGATATCGTATAGGCTAATGTGCTTCTGATGTCGCAATTTTTGGCTGCACGTTCAAAAATTTTGTTTTACATGCGCAGTTCATTTACATGTACATGCGTACATTTTTAAATGCATTGGATTTCAATAATTTACTGCAGGCTTTTAGTTAACAAAGCATATAAGTTTTGATTTATTTTGTTTGAGGTAGCTCTGAAATTAACAAATAATAATTTAAGATTCAAAATAGTAATTCTTTGAGGAAATTGGCTACTTCTGCTAACAGAAAGGGAAGATAAAAAGAAAATTTGCAAACATCGCTTGCACAACAAATTAAACAAACTAACAAACACACCATATGTGTGTAGTGTGTAGTGCACGGCCTCAAAAACAAATAACTTGACTTCCAAGACGGTGGCCGCCTAAAATATTTATGTTCTACTCTGTGCAAACAAACAACAGCAAAAACGAAAATCGAAAAACTGTATAAAAAAGTTGTTAAATAGAGAAAGAAGAAATAACAGAAACTGAACCGTTTGCTTGCAGTGAGAGAGCAGAGCAAATGATTTTTGATCAAATTCACATACGAATAAGAGTAAAATGACAAGTGCAAAAAACTGCCGCGCAAAATTTATTTGCATAAAATATTTTTTGTTATATATTTGTTAAGGGGCAAACATATATTATAAGCTTATATATATTTAGTTTATTATAATTGTTTAAAAAAAATTTGTAATATAAATTACAATTTTTTTATAAATTAATTTATTAGCGAATATATTGTTTTTCGCTCTTTCTCTATTCCTTCTCTCGTAGTCAGACAACTCTCGCATACACACATCCATTTTCGTTTGGCGCTTCTTGAAATGAAGCAAAGTAAATTTCCAAAGCGAGAATTGAGATTAATATGTCCTCAAGTTTTCCTTTGATTGCAATGCATTCTTCTGTGAAGATTCGGCTAACTTGTTTGCTTTCCTCTAAAAAGTATAATAAAATATTTGAATACGTTTTAAATCTGTAAAATTAAATTTAAGCTAAAATTATTTATTTAGTACCACGAGTTCTACGGCTGGCAAATAATTTCTTCATCACAAACGATACAGAAATAGTTTTAATAAGACACTACTGAAGAGAATACTATTTTCGTACTAAACAAATTTATGTATTCAATCTAACATCAAGTAAAAAATTTACACTTAAATTTAATTGAAATTAAGTTCGTATGACAGTTATTTGATAAAATGTTTTTATAATTGGTGAATATACCCGCTACGAAAAAAAAAAATAAACTATTAATAAATTATTTACCTCACCTCAGCGCGTTTTTCAATTCGTCAAAAAAAGATTTACTTCATCCTTTCACGGCGTACGTCTAATGTGATCATTTGATCACCCTCACTTAAAGTTTATCTCCGTCATAATTGATGCATGCCGTTCGCCGTTACGCTGTCTCTGGACCCATTGCAAGAAATTGGACAAAGTCATCTTTGACAACACGAATTGTAAGCAAAAATCATTTTTGATAGACGTAAATGTTTTTTTTGGCCTAAGCTCACAGAACGATCGAATAACCGTTTAAGTCGTTCAGCTGCATCAATTGCCTCTTGGTCAGGAGGAGGCATTAATAAGCAAGCACTAGGAATTGAACCCTCTTGTCCTATTGAATTACAAATTCTCCATTTAACTCGACTAGAATTATCGAGCAAGATACAAGTTTCTCCCTTTTCAATTTGTAGTTGACCTTGCTGCTTATAAGCACATATTGCTTGTACAGAGCATTGATTATTTACCGGTTGTCGTCTTTTATATAGTGGAACAATTGTTTGAGCCCGATGGGTCAAATTAGCAACAGTTTCACTAAAAGCATTCAATTCTTCACGTAAATCCTGCATACCACGTAATAAAGCTTCACCTTGATCAAGACCAAAATCCGATTGAGAATATTTGCTATTTAAAATGTCATCACGCTTCACGAGTCATTGCTCGGCATCTTTTATTTCAGCAAAAAATTGATGATATTCGGTAGCATGCTTTAAGTGGACTTCAAGACACAGTGTCAACTGAAGCAGCCAAGCCCATTGTTGTTGTAGTACGGCAACCCTCTCAGAGTCCCGGTACAGTTGCTGACAGAAGTCAAAATCAAACCAAGCGAAACAGACTTCGTAAAGTTACTGTGCAGAAACTTAGGTAATGTACGAACTCAACCTGGACTGCGACACGGTCAACAACCAGTCTTAGTACCCAGCGAGCTGTCAGAGAGCAAGTATGTATTCCTACGCATCGATCGCGTTCCGACACCCTTAGAACAACTTTACGAGGGCCCTTATTAGATTATTTATTATTATGAAATTTAAATCAATAAAACAAATCCATAAAGAAAATGTGTGAATTTTATGTTAAATTGAGTGTCAAATTTGATCAAGTGAATATTTTTTTATACAAATATTAAATTTAACCGACACGGCACCACACAATATGGTAAATGCAACAAAAATTTTTTAAATCGTGATAACAGTAAATAGCAATGCAAAAAATTTACAATATTTTTTCAATGTTACAACAAAACTTTATAGACAATGTACGGTAATTATGCGTACTCGTTCTCGTATTCGTACAACAGAAATTATTTTCAAATAATTCCTTATCCTTATGCAAATCATGCAAAATTGTTATATTATTCTGTTTAATGAATTATTATTATTAAGACATATTGAATTAATTGCTGCAAGTTAATTGCTACACTCATTAAATTTGATGAATGTTACCAATATATGAATAAGCTACAATTCAGTTTGAGCAATGAAGCGTAAACGAAACATTGGACCACTAATTTTAAACAGCAAAAAACACAAGTGCAAAAAAAGATTTAATGAAATAAGTGTTATTTAACACTTACTTTGTGCTCAATGGTCGTTTGTAGATTCTTATCCAAATGCACCTTTATAATTTGGGTGCCATCAAATTTGGCACGAATACGTTTGCCTACGATCTCTGCTGGAAACACTAAATCTTCTAAAATAAAATACACAGCAGTTAAACTACGCGAACGGATTATTGCACCGTCTTGTTTTTACGAAAACTTTGTAGTTACTCGTTCACTATCTAAGTCTTTACGGTGCTGATATAACTCTTCCTCTTCAAGTGGTCCTTGCAAACCCTTATGAAATATATTTCTCATCCACCAGAAACTCCATCTCGAAAATATATTAGCGGTTGAGTAGGGATTCTTTGGGCGTTCAATTTTTCTTCTAGTCCGATTGATGTTAAATTTCTTTATTTACAGTTACGTTTGATTATGATAAACCAAAAATGTAGTAATAAATTCGAAGTTCAAGAAATGAAGATAACCGACACGAGCACCACTCAATATGGTAAATGCAACAAAAATTTTTTAAATCGTGAATAACAGTAAATAGCAATGCAAAAAATTTACAATACTTTTTCAATGTTACAACAAAACTTTATAGACAATGTACGGTAATTACGCGTACTCGTTCTCGTATTCGTACAACAGAAATTATTTTCAAATAATTCCTTATCCTTATGCAAATGATGCAAAATTGTTATATTATTCTGTTTAATGAATTATTATTATTTAGACATATTTGAACTTGAATTGCTGCAGTTATTGCTAAACCATTAAAATTTGATGCAATTATGAAGCGTAAACGAAACATTGGACCACTAATTTTAAACAGCAAAAAACACAAGCGCAAAAAAAGATTTAATGAAATAAGTGTTATTTAACACTTACTTTGTGCTCAATGGTCGTTTGTAGATTCTTATCCAAATGCACCTTTATAATTTGGGTGCCATCAAATTTGGCACGAATACGTTTGCCTACGATCTCTGCTGAAAACACTAAATCTTCTAAAATAAAATACACAGCAGTTAAACTACGCGAACGGATTATTGCACCGTCTTGTTTTTACGAAAACTTTGTAGTTACTCGTTCACTATCTAAGTCTTTACGGTGCTGATATAACTCTTCCTCTTCAAGTGGTCCTTGCAAACCCTTATGAAATATTTTTCTCATCCACCAGAAACTCCATCTCGAAAATATATTACCGGTTGAGTAGGGATTCTTTGGGCGTTCAATTTTTCTTCTAGTCCGATTCATGTTAAATTTCTTTATTTACAGTTACGTTTGGTTATGATAAACCAAAAATGTAGTAATAAATTCGAAGTTCAAGAAATGAAGATAACCGACACGAGCACCACTCAATATGGTGAATGCAACAAAAATTTTTTAAATCGTGAATAACAGTAAATAGCAATGCAAAAAATTTACAATATTTTTTCAATGTTACAACAAAACTTTATAGACAATGTACGGTAATTATGCGTACTCGTTCTCGTATTCGTACAACAGAAATTATTTTCAAATAATTCCTTATGCAAATCATGCAAAATTGTTATATTATTCTGTTTAATGAATTATTATTATTTAGACATATTGAATTAATTGCTGCAAGTTAATTGCTACACTCATTAAATTTGATGAATGTTACCAATATATTGAAGCGTAAACGAAACATTGGACCACTAATTTTAAACAGCAAAAAACACAAGCGCAAAAAAGATTTAATGAAATAAGTGTTATTTAACACTTACTTTGTGCTCAATGGTCGTTTGTAGATTCTTATCCAAATGCACCTTTATAATTTGGGTGCCATCCAATTTGGCACAAATACGTTTGCCTACGATCTCTGCTGAAAACACTAAATCTTCTAAAATAAATACACAGCAGTTAAACTACGCGAACGGATTATTGCACCGTCTTGTTTTTACGAAAACTTTGTAGTTACTCGTTCACTATCTAAGTCTTTACGGTGCTGATATAACTCTTCCTCTTCAAGTGGTCCTTGCAAACCCATATGAAATATTTTTCTCATCCACCAGAAACTCCATCACGAAAATATATTACCGGTTGAGTAGGGATTCTTTGGGCGTTCAATTTTTCTTCTAGTCCGATTCATGTTAAATTTCTTTATTTACAGTTACGTTTGGTTATGATAAACCAAAAATGTAGTAATAAATTCGAAGTTCAAGAAATGAAGATAACCGACACGAGCACCACTCAATATGGTAAATGCAACAAAAATTTTTTAAATCGTGAATAACAGTAAATAGCAATGCAAAAAATTTACAATATTGTTTCAATGTTACAACAAAACTTTATAGACAATGTACGGTAATTATGCGTACTCGTTCTCGTATTCGTACAACAGAAATTATTTTCAAATAATTCCTTATCCTTATGCAAATCATGCAAAATTGTTATATTATTCTGTTTAATGAATTATTATTATTTAGACATATTGAATTAATTGCTGCAAGTTAATTGCTACACTCATTAAATTTGATGAATGTTACCAATATATGAAGCGTAAACGAAACATTGGACCACTAATTTTAAACAGCAAAAAACACAAGCGCAAAAAAAGATTTAATGAAATAAGTGTTATTTAACACTTACTTTGTGCTCAATGGTCGTTTGTAGATTCTTATCCAAATGCACCTTTATATATAATTTGGGTGCCATCCAATTTGGCACGAATACGTTTGCCTACGATCTCTGCTGAAAACACTAAATCTTCTAAAATAAAATACACAGCAGTTAAACTACGCGAACGGATTATTGCACCGTCTTGTTTTTACGAAAACTTTGTAGTTACTCGTTCACTATCTAAGTCTTTACAGTGCTGATATAACTCTTCCTCTTCAAGTGGTCCTTGCAAACCCTTATGAAATATTTTTCTCATCCACCAGAAACTCCATCTCGAAAATATATTACCGGTTGAGTAGGGATTCTTTGGGCGTTCAATTTTTCTTCTAGTCCGATTCATGTTAAATTTCTTTATTTACAGTTACGTTTGGTTATGATAAACCAAAAATGTAGTAATAAATTCGAAGTTCAAGAAATGAAGATAACCGACACGAGCACCACTCAATATGGTGAATGCAACAAAAATTTTTTAAATCGTGAATAACAGTAAATAGCAATGCAAAAAATTTACAATATTTTTTCAATGTTACAACAAAACTTTATAGACAATGTACGGTAATTATGCGTACTCGTTCTCGTATTCGTACAACAGAAATTATTTTCAAATAATTCCTTATGCAAATCATGCAAAATTGTTATATTATTCTGTTTAATGAATTATTATTATTTAGACATATTGAATTAATTGCTGCAAGTTAATTGCTACACTCATTAAATTTGATGAATGTTACCAATATATGAATAAGCTACAATTCAGTTTGAGCAATGAAGCGTAAACGAAACATTGGACCACTAATTTTAAACAGCAAAAAACACAAGTGCAAAAAAAGATTTAATGAAATAAGTGTTATTTAACACTTACTTTGTGCTCAATGGTCGTTTGTAGATTCTTATCCAAATGCACCTTTATAATTTGGGTGCCATCCAATTTGGCACAAATACGTTTGCCTACGATCTCTGCTGAAAACACTAAATCTTCTAAAATAAAATACACAGCAGTTAAACTACGCGAACGGATTATTGCACCGTCTTGTTTTTACGAAAACTTTGTAGTTACTCGTTCACTATCTAAGTCTTTACGGTGCTGATATAACTCTTCCTCTTCAAGTGGTCCTTGCAAACCCTTATGAAATATATTTCTCATCCACCAGAAACTCCATCTCGAAAATATATTAGCGGTTGAGTAGGGATTCTTTGGGCGTTCAATTTTTCTTCTAGTCCGATTGATGTTAAATTTCTTTATTTACAGTTACGTTTGATTATGATAAACCAAAAATGTAGTAATAAATTCGAAGTTCAAGAAATGAAGATAACCGACACGAGCACCACTCAAATATGGTAAATGCAACAAAAATTTCTTAAATCGTGAATAACAGTAAATAACAATGCAAAAAATTTACAATATTTTTTCAATGTTACAACAAAACTTTATAGACAATGTACGGTAATTATGCGTACTCGTTCTCGTATTCGTACAACAGAAATTATTTTCAAATAATTCCTTATCCTTATGCAAATCATGCAAAATTGTTATATTATTCTGTTTAATGAATTATTATTATTAAGACATATTGAATTAATTGCTGCAAGTTAATTGCTACACTCATTAAATTTGATGAATGTTACCAATATATGAATAAGCTACAATTCAGTTTGAGCAATGAAGCGTAAACGAAACATTGGACCACTAATTTTAAACAGCAAAAAACACAAGCGCAAAAAAAGATTTAATGAAATAAGTGTTATTTAACACTTACTTTGTGCTCAATGGTCGTTTGTAGATTCTTATCCAAATGCACCTTTATATATAATTTGGGTGCCATCCAATTTGGCACGAATACGTTTGCCTACGATCTCTGCTGGAAACACTAAATCTTCTAAAATAAAATACACAGCAGTTAAACTACGCGAACGGATTATTGCACAGTCTTGTTTTTACGAAAACTTTGTAGTTACTCGTTCACTATCTAAGTCTTTACGGTGCTGATATAAGTCTTCCTCTTCAAGTGGTCCTTGCAAACCCTTATGAAATATTTTTTTCATCCACCAGAAACTCCATCTCGAAAATATATTAGCCGGTTGAGTAGGGATTCTTTGAGCGTTCAATTTTTCTTCTAGTCCGATTCATGTTAAATTTCTTTATTTACAGTTACGTTTGATTATGATAAAACAAAAATGTAGTAATAAATTCGAAGTTCAAGAAATGAAGATAACCGACACGAGCACCACTCAATATGGTAAATGCAACAAAAATTTTTTAAATCGTGAATAACAGTAAATAGCAATGCAAAAAATTTACAATATTTTTTCAATGTTACAACAAAACTTTATAGACAATGTACGGTAATTATGCGTACTCGTTCTCGTATTCGTACAACAGAAATTATTTTCAAATAATTCCTTATCCTTATGCAAATCATGCAAAATTGTTATATTATTCTGTTTAATGAATTATTATTATTTAGACATATTGAATTAATTGCTGCAAGTTAATTGCTAGACTCATTAAATTTGATGAATGTTACCAATATATGAATGAGCTACAATTCAGTTTGAGCAATGAAGCGTAAACGAAACATTGGACCACTAATTTTAAACAGCAAAAAACACAAGTGCAAAAAAAGATTTAATGAAATAAGTGTTATTTAACACTTACTTTGTGCTCAATGGTCGTTTGTAGATTCTTATCCAAATGCACCTTTATAATTTGGGTGCCATCCAATTTGGCACGAATACGTTTGCCTACGATCTCTGCTGAAAACACTAAATCTTCTAAAATAAAATACACAGCAGTTAAACTACGCGAACGGATTATTGCACCGTCTTGTTTTTACGAAAACTTTGTAGCTACTCGTTCACTATCTAAGTCTTTACGGTGCTGATATAACTCTTCCTCTTCAAGTGGTCCTTGCAAACCCTTATGAAATATTTTTCTCATCCACCAGAAAATCCATCTCGAAAATATATTACCGGTTGAGTAGGGATTCTTTGGGCGTTCAATTTTTCTTCTAGTCCGATTCATGTTAAATTTCTTTATTTACAGTTACGTTTGATTATGATAAACCAAAATGTAGTAATAAATTCGAAGTTCAAGAAATGAAGATAACCGACACGAGCACCACTCAATATGGTAAATGCAACAAAAATTTTTTAAATAGTGAATAATAGTAAATAGCAATGCAAAAAATTTACAATATTTTTTCAATGTTACAACAAAACTTTATAGACAATGTACGGTAATTACGCGTACTCGTTCTCGTATTCGTACAACAGAAATTATTTTCAAATAATTCCTTATGCAAATCATGCAAAATTGTTATATTATTCTGTTTAATGAATTATTATTATTTAGAAATATTGAATTAATTGCTGAAAGTTAATTGCTACACTCATTAAATTTGATGAATGTTACCAATATATGAATAAGCTACAATTCAGTTTGAGCAATGAAGCGTAAACGAAACATTGGACCACTAATTTTAAACAGCAAAAAACACAAGCGCAAAAAAAGATTTAATGAAATAAGTGTTATTTAACACTTACTTTGTGCTCAATGGTCGTTTGTAGATTCTTATCCAAATGCACCTTTATATATAATTTGGGTGCCATCCAATTTGGCACGAATACGTTTGCCTACGATCTCTGCTGAAAACACTAAATCTTCTAAAATAAAATACACAGCAGTTAAACTACGCGAACGGATTATTGCACCGTCTTGTTTTTACGAAAACTTTGTAGTTACTCGTTCACTATCTAAGTCTTTACGGTGCTGATATAACTCTTCCTCTTCAAGTGGTCCTTGCAAACCCTTATGAAATATATTTCTCATCCACCAGAAACTCCATCTCGAAAATATATTAGCGGTTGAGTAGGGATTCTTTGGGCGTTCAATTTTTCTTCTAGTCCGATTGATGTTAAATTTCTTTATTTACAGTTACGTTTGATTATGATAAACCAAAAATGTAGTAATAAATTCGAAGTTCAAGAAATGAAGATAACCGACACGAGCACCACTCAATATGGTAAATGCAACAAAAATTTTTTAAATCGTGAATAACAGTAAATAGCAATGCAAAAAATTTACAATATTTTTTCAATGTTACAACAAAACTTTATAGACAATGTACGGTAATTATGCGTACTCGTTCTCGTATTCGTACAACAGAAATTATTTTCAAATAATTCCTTATCCTTATGCAAATCATGCAAAATTGTTATATTATTCTGTTTAATGAATTATTATTATTAAGACATATTGAATTAATTGCTGCAAGTTAATTGCTACACTCATTAAATTTGATGAATGTTACCAATATATGAATAAGCTACAATTCAGTTTGAGCAATGAAGCGTAAACGAAACATTGGACCACTAATTTTAAACAGCAAAAAACACAAGTGCAAAAAAAGATTTAATGAAATAAGTGTTATTTAACACTTACTTTGTGCTCAATGGTCGTTTGTAGATTCTTATCCAAATGCACCTTTATAATTTGGGTGCCATCAAATTTGGCACGAATACGTTTGCCTACGATCTCTGCTGGAAACACTAAATCTTCTAAAATAAAATACACAGCAGTTAAACTACGCGAACGGATTATTGCACCGTCTTGTTTTTACGAAAACTTTGTAGTTACTCGTTCACTATCTAAGTCTTTACGGTGCTGATATAACTCTTCCTCTTCAAGTGGTCCTTGCAAACCCTTATGAAATATATTTCTCATCCACCAGAAACTCCATCTCGAAAATATATTAGCGGTTGAGTAGGGATTCTTTGGGCGTTCAATTTTTCTTCTAGTCCGATTGATGTTAAATTTCTTTATTTACAGTTACGTTTGATTATGATAAACCAAAAATGTAGTAATAAATTCGAAGTTCAAGAAATGAAGATAACCGACACGAGCACCACTCAATATGGTAAATGCAACAAAAATTTTTTAAATCGTGAATAACAGTAAATAGCAATGCAAAAAATTTACAATACTTTTTCAATGTTACAACAAAACTTTATAGACAATGTACGGTAATTACGCGTACTCGTTCTCGTATTCGTACAACAGAAATTATTTTCAAATAATTCCTTATCCTTATGCAAATGATGCAAAATTGTTATATTATTCTGTTTAATGAATTATTATTATTTAGACATATTGAATTAAGAGAATGTTTTTATTTAATTTGTATGTTTCGTATTTTTTTTCATAGTAATGAGAAATTTTTATTGTGATCAGAATAAAAAAAACACTAAACAAAAACTAATGTTATACAAAATAGATAATAAAAAAAATAATTACTAAAGCTTTTACGCACGTGTGCAAATGTAAACAAAAGAAACTTTTAATAGATGTTAATGATTGGGTTTAATAAAACTAAAAACTTTTTTTAAATGTAATATACTCTTTAAACATTCTGCACATATTTAAGTATTTTGAGAAATGTGACAACATTGCATTTATGATGAAATCCATCAAATTATGTTTGTGTATGTTTATGAGAGAACAAATAGTAGAATGAATAAAAATTAAACAAGAAAATATATTTTCTACAGTATAAGGTAAATGCATACGTAGAAACACACATATATATGATACATATGCATACAGAGAAAAATCACGGAAAAGTAAATAAAGTTTCGGAAAGTAAATTTATAGAAGACAAAAAAAAAATGTAGTAATAAATTCGAAGTTCAAGAAATGAAGATAACCGACACGAGCACCACTCAATATGGTAAATGCAACAAAAATTTTTTAAATCGTGAATAACAGTAAATAGCAATGCAAAAAATTTACAATATTTTTTCAATGTTACAACAAAACTTTATAGACAATGTACGGTAATTATGCGTACTCGTTCTCGTATTCGTACAACAGAAATTATTTTCAAATAATTCCTTATCCTTATGCAAATCATGCAAAATTGTTATATTATTCTGTTTAATGAATTATTATTATTTAGACATATTGAATTAATTGCTGCAAGTTAATTGCTACACTCATTAAATTTGATGAATGTTACCAATATATGAATAAGCTACAATTCAGTTTGAGCAATGAAGCGTAAACGAAACATTGGACCACTAATTTTAAACAGCAAAAAACACAAGCGCAAAAAAAGATTTAATGAAATAAGTGTTATTTAACACTTACTTTGTGCTCAATGGTCGTTTGTAGATTCTTATCCAAATGCACCTTTATATATAATTTGGGTGCCATCCAATTTGGCACGAATACGTTTGCCTACGATCTCTGCTGGAAACACTAAATCTTCTAAAATAAAATACACAGCAGTTAAACTACGCGAACGGATTATTGCACCGTCTTGTTTTTACGAAAACTTTGTAGTTACTCGTTCACTATCTAAGTCTTTACGGTGCTGATATAAGTCTTCCTCTTCAAGTGGTCCTTGCAAACCCTTATGAAATATTTTTCTCATCCACCAGAAACTCCATCTCGAAAATATATTAGCGGTTGAGTAGGGATTCTTTGGGCGTTCAATTTTTCTTCTAGTCCGATTCATGTTAAATTTCTTTATTTACAGTTACGTTTGGTTATGATAAACCAAAAATGTAGTAATAAATTCGAAGTTCAAGAAATGAAGATAACCGACACGAGCACCACTCAATATGGTAAATGCAACAAAAATTTTTTAAATCGTGAATAACAGTAAATAGCAATGCAAAAAATTTACAACACTTTTTCAATGTTACAACAAAACTTTATAGACAATGTACGGTAATTACGCGTACTCGTTCTCGTATTCGTACAACAGAAATTATTTTCAAATAATTCCTTATGCAAATCATGCAAAATTGTTATATTATTCTGTTTAATGAATTATTATTATTTAGACATATTGAATTAATTGCTGCAAGTTAATTGCTAGACTCATTAAATTTGATGAATGTTACCAATATATGAATGAGCTACAATTCAGTTTGAGCAATGAAGCGTAAACGAAACATTGGACCACTAATTTTAAACAGCAAAAAACACAAGTGCAAAAAAAAGATTTAATGAAATAAGTGTTATTTAACACTTACTTTGTGCTCAATGGTCGTTTGTAGATTCTTATCCAAATGCACCTTTATATATTTGGGTGCCATCCAATTTGGCACGAATACGTTTGCCTACGATCTCTGCTGGAAACACTAAATCTTCTAAAATAAAATACACAGCAGTTAAACTACGCGAACGGATTATTGCACCGTCTTGTTTTTACGAAAACTTTGTAGTTACTCGTTCACTATCTAAGTCTTTACGGTGCTGATATAACTCTTCCTCTTCAAGTGGTCCTTGCAAACCCTTATGAAATATTTTTCTCATCCACCAGAAACTCCATCTCGAAAATATATTAGCGGTTGAGTAGGGATTCTTTGGGCGTTCAATTTTTCTTCTAGTCCGATTCATGTTAAATTTCTTTATTTACAGTTACGTTTGGTTATGATAAACCAAAAATGTAGTAATAAATTCGAAGTTCAAGAAATGAAGATAACCGACACGAGCACCACTCAATATGGTAAATGCAACAAAAATTTTTTAAATCGTGAATAACAGTAAATAGCAATGCAAAAAATTTACAATATTTTTTCAATGTTACAACAAAACTTTATAGACAATGTACGGTAATTACGCGTACTCGTTCTCGTATTCGTACAACAGAAATTATTTTCAAATAATTCCTTATGCAAATCATGCAAAATTGTTATATTATTCTGTTTAATGAATTATTATTATTTAGACATATTGAATTAATTGCTGCAAGTTAATTGCTAGACTCATTAAATTTGATGAATGTTACCAATATATGAATAGCTACAATTCAGTTTGAGCAATGAAGCGTAAACGAAACATTGGACCACTAATTTTAAACAGCAAAAAACACAAGTGCAAAAAAGATTTAATGAAATAAGTGTTATTTAACACTTACTTTGTGCTCAATGGTCGTTTGTAGATTCTTATCCAAATGCACCTTTATATATAATTTGGGTGCCATCCAATTTGGCACGAATACGTTTGCCTACGATCTCTGCTGAAAACACTAAATCTTCTAAAATAAAATACACAGCAGTTAAACTACGCGAACGGATTATTGCACCGTCTTGTTTTTACGAAAACTTTGTAGTTACTCGTTCACTATCTAAGTCTTTACGGTGCTGATATAACTCTTCCTCTTCAAGTGGTCCTTGCAAACCCTTATGAAATATATTTCTCATCCACCAGAAACTCCATCTCGAAAATATATTAGCGGTTGAGTAGGGATTCTTTGGGCGTTCAATTTTTCTTCTAGTCCGATTGATGTTAAATTTCTTTATTTACAGTTACGTTTGATTATGATAAACCAAAAATGTAGTAATAAATTCGAAGTTCAAGAAATGAAGATAACCGACACGAGCACCACTCAAATATGGTAAATGCAACAAAAATTTCTTAAATCGTGAATAACAGTAAATAACAATGCAAAAAATTTACAATATTTTTTCAATGTTACAACAAAACTTTATAGACAATGTTACGGTAATTTATGCGTACTCGTTCTCGTATTCGTACAACAGAAATTATTTTCAAATAATTCCTTATCCTTATGCAAATCATGCAAAATTGTTATATTATTCTGTTTAATGAATTATTATTATTAAGACATATTGAATTAATTGCTGCAAGTTAATTGCTACACTCATTAAATTTGATGAATGTTACCAATATATGAATAAGCTACAATTCAGTTTGAGCAATGAAGCGTAAACGAAACATTGGACCACTAATTTTAAACAGCAAAAAACACAAGCGCAAAAAAAGATTTAATGAAATAAGTGTTATTTAACACTTACTTTGTGCTCAATGGTCGTTTGTAGATTCTTATCCAAATGCACCTTTATATATAATTTGGGTGCCATCCAATTTGGCACGAATACGTTTGCCTACGATCTCTGCTGGAAACACTAAATCTTCTAAAATAAAATACACAGCAGTTAAACTACGCGAACGGATTATTGCACAGTCTTGTTTTTACGAAAACTTTGTAGTTACTCGTTCACTATCTAAGTCTTTACGGTGCTGATATAAGTCTTCCTCTTCAAGTGGTCCTTGCAAACCCATATGAAATATTTTTCTCATCCACCAGAAACTCCATCACGAAAATATATTAGCGGTTGAGTAGGGATTCTTTGGGCGTTCAATTTTTCTTCTAGTTCGATTCATGTTAAATTTCTTTATTTACAGTTACGTTTGGTTATGATAAACCAAAAATGTAGTAATAAATTCGAAGTTCAAGAAATGAAGATAACCGACACGAGCACCACTCAATATGGTAAATGCAACAAAAATTTTTTAAATCGTGAATAACAGTAAATAGCAATGCAAAAAATTTACAATATTGTTTCAATGTTACAACAAAACTTTATAGACAATGTACGGTAAAATTACGCGTACTCGTTCTCGTATTCGTACAACAGAAATTATTTTCAAATAATTCCTTATGCAAATCATGCAAAATTGTTATATTATTCTGTTTAATGAATTATTATTATTTAGACATATTGAATTAATTGCTGCAAGTTAATTGCTAGACTCATTAAATTTGATGAATGTTACCAATATATGAATGAGCTACAATTCAGTTTGAGCAATGAAGCGTAAACGAAACATTGGACCACTAATTTTAAACAGCAAAAAACACAAGTGCAAAAAAAGATTTAATGAAATAAGTGTTATTTAACACTTACTTTGTGCTCAATGGTCGTTTGTAGATTCTTATCCAAATGCACCTTTATAATTTGGGTGCCATCCAATTTGGCACGAATACGTTTGCCTACGATCTCTGCTGGAAACACTAAATCTTCTAAAATAAAATACACAGCAGT
>NC_051848.1:100464630-100467876 GCF_002237135.1 Teleopsis dalmanni
GAATGTTTAAAGAGTATATTACATTTAAAAAAAGTTTTTAGTTTTATTAAACCCAATCATTAACATCTATTAAAAGTTTCTTTTGTTTACATTTGCACACGTGCGTAAAAGCTTTAGTAATTATTTTTTTTATTATCTATTTTGTATAACATTAGTTTTTGTTTAGTGTTTTTTTTATTCTGATCACAATAAAAATTTCTCATTACTATGAAAAAAAATACGAAACATACAAATTAAATAAAAACATTCTCTTAATTCAATATGTCTAAATAATAATAATTCATTAAACAGAATAATATAACAATTTTGCATCATTTGCATAAGGATAAGGAATTATTTGAAAATAATTTCTGTTGTACGAATACGAGAACGAGTACGCGTAATTACCGTACATTGTCTATAAAGTTTTGTTGTAACATTGAAAAAGTATTGTAAATTTTTTGCATTGCTATTTACTGTTATTCACGATTTAAAAAATTTTTGTTGCATTTACCATATTGAGTGGTGCTCGTGTCGGTTATCTTCATTTCTTGAACTTCGAATTTATTACTACATTTTTGGTTTATCATAATCAAACGTAACTGTAAATAAAGAAATTTAACATCAATCGGACTAGAAGAAAAATTGAACGCCCAAAGAATCCCTACTCAACCGCTAATATATTTTCGAGATGGAGTTTCTGGTGGATGAGAAATATATTTCATAAGGGTTTGCAAGGACCACTTGAAGAGGAAGAGTTATATCAGCACCGTAAAGACTTAGATAGTGAACGAGTAACTACAAAGTTTTCGTAAAAACAAGACGGTGCAATAATCCGTTCGCGTAGTTTAACTGCTGTGTATTTTATTTTAGAAGATTTAGTGTTTCCAGCAGAGATCGTAGGCAAACGTATTCGTGCCAAATTTGATGGCACCCAAATTATAAAGGTGCATTTGGATAAGAATCTACAAACGACCATTGAGCACAAAGTAAGTGTTAAATAACACTTATTTCATTAAATCTTTTTTTGCACTTGTGTTTTTTGCTGTTTAAAATTAGTGGTCCAATGTTTCGTTTACGCTTCATTGCTCAAACTGAATTGTAGCTCATTCATATATTGGTAACATTTATCAAATTTAATGAGTCTAGCAATTAACTTGCAGCAATTAATTCAATATGTCTAAATAATAATAATTCATTAAACAGAATAATATAACAATTTTGCATCATTTGCATAAGGATAAGGAATTATTTGAAAATAATTTCTGTTGTACGAATACGAGAACGAGTACGCGTAATTACCGTACATTGTCTATAAAGTTTTGTTGTAACATTGAAAAAGTATTGTAAATTTTTTGCATTGCTATTTACTGTTATTCACGATTTAAAAAATTTTTGTTGCATTTACCATATTGAGTGGTGCTCGTGTCGGTTATCTTCATTTCTTGAACTTCGAATTTATTACTACATTTTTGGTTTATCATAATCAAACGTAACTGTAAATAAAGAAATTTAACATCAATCGGACTAGAAGAAAAATTGAACGCCCAAAGAATCCCTACTCAACCGCTAATATATTTTCGAGATGGAGTTTCTGGTGGATGAGAAATATATTTCATAAGGGTTTGCAAGGACCACTTGAAGAGGAAGAGTTATATCAGCACCGTAAAGACTTAGATAGTGAACGAGTAACTACAAAGTTTTCGTAAAAACAAGACGGTGCAATAATCCGTTCGCGTAGTTTAACTGCTGTGTATTTTATTTTAGAAGATTTAGTGTTTCCAGCAGAGATCGTAGGCAAACGTATTCGTGCCAAATTTGATGGCACCCAAATTATAAAGGTGCATTTGGATAAGAATCTACAAACGACCATTGAGCACAAAGTAAGTGTTAAATAACACTTATTTCATTAAATCTTTTTTGCACTTGTGTTTTTTGCTGTTTAAAATTAGTGGTCCAATGTTTCGTTTACGCTTCATATATTGGTAACATTCATCAAATTTAATGAGTCTAGCAATTAACTTGCAGCAATTAATTCAATATGTCTATATAATAATAATTCATTAAACAGAATAATATAACAATTTTGCATGATTTGCATAAGGAATTATTTGAAAATAATTTCTGTTGTACGAATACGAGAACGAGTACGCGTAATTTTACCGTACATTGTCTATAAAGTTTTGTTATAACATTGAAAAAATATTGTAAATTTTTTGCATTGCTATTTACTATTATTCACGATTTAAAAAATTTTTGTTGCATTTATCATATTGAGTGGTGCTCGTGTCGGTTATCTTCATTTCTTGAACTTCGAATTTATTACTACATTTTTGGTTTATCATAACCAAACGTAACTGTAAATAAAGAAATTTAACATGAATCGGACTAGAAGAAAAATTGAACGCCCAAAGAATCCCTACTCAACCGCTAATATATTTTCGTGATGGAGTTTCTGGTGGATGAGAAAAATATTTCATATGGGTTTGCAAGGACCACTTGAAGACTTAGATAGTGAACGAGTAACTACAAAGTTTTCGTAAAAACAAGACTGTGCAATAATCCGTTCGCGTAGTTTAACTGCTGTGTATTTTATTTTAGAAGATTTAGTGTTTCCAGCAGAGATCGTAGGCAAACGTATTCGTGCCAAATTGGATGGCACCCAAATTATATATAAAGGTGCATTTGGATAAGAATCTACAAACGACCATTGAGCACAAAGTAAGTGTTAAATAACACTTATTTCATTAAATCTTTTTTTGCGCTTGTGTTTTTTGCTGTTTAAAATTAGTGGTCCAATGTTTCGTTTACGCTTCATTGCTCAAACTGAATTGTAGCTTATTCATATATTGGTAACATTCATCAAATTTAATGAGTGTAGCAATTAACTTGCAGCAATTAATTCAATATGTCTAAATAATAATAATTCATTAAACAGAATAATATAACAATTTTGCATGATTTGCATAAGGAATTATTTGAAAATAATTTCTGTTGTACGAATACGAGAAAGAGTACGCGTAATTATCGTACCATTGTCTATAAAGTTTTGTTGTAACATTGAAAAAGTATTGTAAATTTTTTGCATTGCTATTTACTGTTATTCACGATTTAAAAAATTTTTGTTGCATTTACCATATTGAGTGGTGCTCGTGTCGGTTATCTTCATTTCTTGAACTTCGAATTTATTACTACATTTTTGGTTTATCATAATCAAACGTAACTGTAAATAAAGAAATTTAACATCAATCGGACTAGAAGAAAAAT
>NC_051848.1:100473056-100479300 GCF_002237135.1 Teleopsis dalmanni
TCGAAATATATGCAAAACGACAACACTATTTTCTCAACCTCGGCCAGTATAGGTATACTGGCCAAGCACATCGCCTAGCAGAAAAACAAGCGTTGCCAATGTAATAAGCGAATAATTGTGAACTTTCATTGGAAACTCCAACGAATATTGCAATCATATATATAAATAAAAATTCAAACGAAATTCAAAAATTTCATAAATTTGAAAATTGGAAAAAAAAGAAAAATTTCAGGTTTTCATTTTGAAATTTTCAACATATTCACCATTCCTTTTAAATTTGTATTCAATTTAATTTTTAATATATGGTAATTGTTTATTTTTATACAGAATGTAATTTGCTTGCTTTATACGAGAGGTATTCAGGTAACAGATTAATTGCTTAATTGACTAAAGAACTTCATATAAAAAAAAATTAGCATTTTGATGTTAATCTGTTGCTTGAACGACCCAAAATGCGTAATGTGATTAGTTTGTTGTGTGCAAATGCCTTGGCAGCACTTGCATCAACAGCAACAGCGAAACGTATGTTAACAGTGAAATACTCAAATATTCGTAAATTTTAATAACATTTAAATTTATCATATAATTTATCTAACCATATCATATAATTTATCATATAACTAAAATAGCAAACTTGTCATATATCAAGAAGTAGAATATTCAATTTTATACTTTTTAATTATATTTTATTCCTTTAAAAATTATAGTTTTTATAGTTTTTGAATTTTTTTTTGAGACGCCCTAAGCTCATAGCGCCGACACTTGGTACTGGTAGCACTATTAATCAAATTTTCACTAATCTGAGAATCTCCGAAATAGTACATTCTCTGCTTAGTTTCTTTTTTGTATGCAAATTTTTGTTGTAACAATTTACTAAGCAACTAATCTGTTGCCTTAATAATTAACCCTTAATAATATATAATAGTCGTAATTTTTTTTTTAGATTTGTAAAAAAACAACATTTAGTCTGGTTGAAACAATTTGGCATCACTTTTAAAATATGTTAAATGCTTTTTTTTGACATATATTTTTGTTGCGTTATGTACAATAGGTATTTTCGGTGGTTCGCACTGATTGCAACAGTGATGCCATACTAGCGAGCCACCGAAAAGGACTATTGTTAAGTAAAGAACAAAATTTGAAGTTAATTTTAAAAATCAAAGAAATTTTTAAAAAGTAAGAATTAAAGAATTATGTCTGATAAGTTTTTGGGTACTTAATAAAATATTTTTATTTTTCAAAGTGTTGCATAAAATTTAAATTAAATTTGTGATGTTTAAAAAAATATATTATAAAGATATATATCAATAGTAGAAATAAAATTCTACATACATTACAAATATTGAAATATAATGCATTATAAATGAATATTCAACTCCCCATTAATTGAATTTAATGGGATATTTTCCAATAAATGGCTTTAACTGCAATACAAATAGCAATAAATACCTTACAATTGTAATTGCAGATTTATTGTAAAGCATGATATAGACGATGAAATTTGTTTGCAAACCAAATTTGCAAACCGAATATGCGCTTTGCTATACACTTTGAAACAAGGTTGGCAAACTTCATTTTTATTTATTTTCTACAGCGTTCATATCAACAGCGGAGTAAGTACAGAGTGCAAAACAATAATTGAAACTGAAGAAATTGAGGTGATGATCATAGCAACCTGTTATTTATTTCATTTTTTAAACTAAAATTATTTTTGTTTCAATTTTTTAATATGTTACATTTTAAAATTTTTATTCATATAATAATTGTTTAAATATTAAAGCTTACTATAAAAATGTTTTTAGCACAAAATAATTTTTAAAATATATAAACTTCTTCAATAATTGTCTAATGTCTAGCAATTTTTTAATTATTTTTCATTTATTTTTCTTTTTACCAAGAATTAATAATTTTTTTCTGTAATCTTTGTTTGTCCGACGCTCACCAAAATTCTTAAATTATGAGAAGTTTGCAAACTTCGATATACACAAGTAAACATGTTTGCAAACTTAACAAATAATTGAAAAATTTTAATTTCACTGCAAACTAGTTTGCAAACCAAATTTTGGTTTGCAAACTTGAGTATAGACGATGCAATTTGATAGCCAGCAAACCTTGTTTGCAAACAAATTTCATCGTCTATATCATGCTTAACACTAAACTTATTGCCATTAAATTTGTCCATTTTGCATTTTTAAGAGGTTTTACATTGTGACTTTCTTGATTCATTCCACTTTTAGAAAACAGTGCCTACTATTTTAAGTAAATTATTATGTCAACTATATATTGCCTCTATAATTCCATTTTTTGTATAATCATATGATACCATTTGGATAGTTATATTTATTTTATATCTTTTCTTAAAATCACTAATAATTTTATTATTATAAAGTTTAAAAAATTAAGTTTGCAGTAATATACAAAACTTTCAAAATTTTTATAAATTCATACCTCTATAGCTGTCAAACTCTTTGTAATAAACGCTTGTGAACTATGTTTATTAATAAAATGTGGCAATAATTTGTAGCAGACTCCCGTTTATGTGCTACTGGTTAATAGATGGCAGAGTTACAACAATGAATCTATTAATGAAAGGTATTATTGGCAGATATTGGTTGTACTTTGGTTGTACTTTCAGCAATGTGAAAACGAAATAAAATGAATATTTGGTAGTAGTCTTCCCACTTGCTGATAGTCCAACAATAATTTATTTTAAGTCTTGTCATAGAAACTATTAGTTCAGAATTCAAACAACACAAAATAAAGCTAACAAGGCATGCAAGTATGTTAATAGATAACATGCTATAAAAACTTTATATCAAGCAATAGAATCCATGAGAAAGTCTATCATGCTATTTATTTGTTTGCCTTAGGATGTGATGTTTTGTTAGCAAATATAATATTTATATATATGTAATATAACGTGGAACTGTTACATCAATAAAACTAGAAATAAATAGTAAAATTTATTTAAGATAATATTAGAATAATATTTGTATCTTTGTCTGAAATAAAATTCTAATCTAACGATGTTCAAGCTTCTAATTAGGGGGAGTAATTTTTTTTAAATGTAAATTTTAGAAACTAAAAATGCAAGCGTCGATCGAATGTTTCCATAAAAGGAAAATTTAGTTAAATATTTTTTTATCAAATATACGTCAAATTTGTTCATAATCTTTTTTCAATTACGTCATATTATGATAAAAAAAAGGAGTTTTTGCTTTAAATGAAGATTTTCATTTTCGTCATTCGTCGAAAAAACTAATAAAAAATTTGATTTCATTAATAAAATTATATTGAAATATATATACATATATATTTTATAATCCTTCTTAACCGGAAATTCTAGAGTTGGATTCGATTAATTATGAGTTGATTAGGGTTTTAAATTAATCCCATCACTGCAAAAAGGTTGTAAACTGGACCGTATCCTGTCAAAAAAAACCAGTGACTAATTTGTATTAAATTCTGTTTAGTTTGAGGAAAATGATTTCATTATATTTTACTTTTAATATTATTTATTAATTACAAAAACCAATTGAAAAATCATTACCTATGATGAAATTAAAACTGCTATAGCTCAGCTCAAAAATAACAAAGGAGTAGGCGCCGATGTTGTACCTGATCTGTTCAAAGCCATTGGATAGATTAAATATGGTTAGATGAATGTATGCCCAATGGTTTGAATTTAAGTCTGCTTTGTCGATTTCACAAAAAAGAAGATACTGCAAGATTAGTTTTTTAAACATTATGCAGTTCTGCAAAATGTACAATGTGAAAGGTTGAAGGCAATCGTCGAGCGACTAATTGGACCTTATCAGTTTGTCTTCAGGCGCCAAATTCAAGAGAAGATATGCAAGAAAAACAAACTGACTTACACCATTCATTTGTTGATATAAAGACTACTTTTGATACTACGACTAGAAGTGATTTTTACGTCACAATTGCAGAATTTAATATCCCAGCAAACGTAAACGGATATGTAAAATGTCGTTCACCAGCACGTCATACACACGACTACTTTCTTTATTTTATACATCACATTCTAATCACATTTAGTATTGTTTTCGTGTTCTTATCTTTTGAAGATAACTAAGAGTAAGAAAAGTATCAAGCATTGTTAAATACTCATAATTAAGGCTGGTCTGACGTTGGTGTTGTTGCTTGTGAGAGCGTATTTTTAGCAATTTAAGAGTAAAAACAATATGGGACCAACGTCCATATGTTTCTATATAAAGTGTACCGGAGTGACTAAGATGTTAAAGAAGATTTTTTGCCGGGGATAATATGTCATCACCATGAGTTTATAAATGGTAAAAACAACTTTTAAATAGGTCGGTAAGGCATTGAAGATAATGATAATGATTTATGATTAAAACGTGAAAATATTAAATAGCTGGTGTTTGCTAATACAACAAATACTATTGGTACATTGATTAGAAAAAAATATAAAAGTGATGTAGATCAAGCGAAGCTATTTTTATAATTGATTTGATTATGAAATGAGTGACAGCAAAATTGAGTCTGGAACTATTAAATTCTCAACAAACCATAATTAAGTAACCATACCTGAATAATTGTCTACTGATGTTAGCAAAGTAAAAAAATAATGACATTAACAATAGATGAGAAAACGCAAGGTGAGCTTAAGGTAGGGATTTCAATAGAGTTTCAATATGGAAACTAAATTTTATATCATAAAACTGCTTAGTTAGGTTATAATAATCGTACAAAGACTGATTACTTTGTTGAGGATGTAATTAAGGTTAGGTATTAAATAAATACTTTTAGAAATACTCAAAAACCGTTACCTCTTGATTGTACCTAGTATTAGAATCAAAATTTTGATCTATAAGAAATTTTCACATGAGTTCTTTTAAGAAAGGATTCAATTGTATTTTCTTACAATTGTATTCTACGCAATGGTTTTTGTTTGGTGCTCTTTCAAATATGAAAAGTAAAAAACATCATTTTCGGCATATATTTAAATAAATAAAATACTCTTAAAACAAGGAAAAAAAATTATTTGTTGTGTATGGAGAAGATTTATTGACAGAATGCCACTGCTAACGCAGCTTTATAAAATTTCGATCCAACAATTTTTATGTTACAGATGCACTATTATATGTTCTCGAAGGCAAGTTTAAGACACAATAAGGGGAATAAAGGGATTGATTGATCTAAACTTGTGAGATCGCTTAGAGATTTAATTTGTAAAATTCGACCATTCAAGAACATTTGAAATATCTAGGTTTAATCGCAAAGCTCGACATATGGGTTGTTCATGTACTTGTGGAAAGAAATCTGTGCCTGAATATATTGGTAGCAAACTAATTAATTGTTAATTAATTAATTAATTATTTGTTAATGAGTTCAATGCTTAGCGACATAAGCAGATTGGACACATATTGATATGAAAAATGATGTCCATATAACAACTCAATGCTATAAGAAATATATTGGTTACATATATTTAGAATTGATATTTTATTATTGACAATATATTAGCGTGGATTCAGAAGTACTTAATGCTGAAGAATAATTGTGCTGTGTGAAAAACTCGAAGTTAGGAACTCGATGAGTGGTTAATCATTGAAGTAAGAAAAGGATATTTTGCAGTATATAAACTCTAAACTCTAGTGTAATAAATTCTGTATCAAGAACAAATTAACGAAGAATTTGTATTTCCATAGCTTGAATCCAGCGAACTTTACCTACAGAAACAAGCTACATTTTGTAGTGCAAGAACAGTTTTACATTATAACCCAATTTTATTGCAGATATATCTTTGAAATGCATTATTGCTGGGGATGAGAAATTGGTTTTCTACAATAATGTTAAACGTGAGAGAAGATGAAGTAAAAAATATGAACCCGCTCAAAGCACTGCGAAAGCTAATGTACATCAAACCAAAGTGATACTAACAATTTGGGAGGGATTTCAAAGAAACTGTTTTTTTTAGCTTCTATATTATAAACCTAATGATCAAATCCGAAGTGTGTTGTTATCAGCTGAATAAATAAAATGATTCGCTTACACAAAAACGCTAGAACTAATTAATAGAAAAGGTGTAATGTTCCATTAAGGTAATGGGAGATGTTATAAAAGTATGTTGTCTCACTAAAAATATTTTTAGAATATACTTTCACACCCATCTTAGAATATACTTTCACACCCAACTTACGATCATTATTTATTTCGGTCGCTATGAAATGTTTTAGAGGTTGTAACGACATACCCTCTTTCG
>NC_051848.1:100479400-100484956 GCF_002237135.1 Teleopsis dalmanni
AGAATACACATTATACATTCCACATTACTGCCTTTAATCACAGAATGTGATGACATTTTCGCAATGAAAAGCTATATTTCTGACTATTCTGACTACACTTAAAGCAAAAATCATAACTAATTGGGCGTGAAGTCATTAAATTATATACTGTAGTTAAACTATACTTAAACAGTAATGTAATATATATAAAGAGTGAATAAATAAGATCTATACAATTTTTATCTTCTCACATGACACCTATGTTAGGCATATTGCACCATCTTGTAAGAACTATATATTATCCAAGTCGGAATCACCACCTTGTTGAAACTACATATTATCCAAGTTTAAAATTTCTAACTCAAGCCAAACTAAAATTCAGAAATCATATTTATGTCTCACTCTCTACTCATGTTCGAATATATACGGTTCAATTAAATCTTCTGAAAACACTCGAACTTTTATTTTTTTTGCTTGTAAACATAATCAGTAAGTGGGTTTCTTCATACCAAATACTATAATTGTTTATGAAGCTATTTAACTCGAAGTGAGCGGTACGCAGATTTTAGATCAATCATTGAATAATCGCGAAGATTATCAGTAATACTCAAATGAGTCAGTGAGATGGGTGGGACTCTGCAGAATCCCCCCAGCTATCATAGAGTAAAAATGTCCAGGTGCACTAACTCGGAAAAGGCTTAACATAATATAACATTCCTAAAGTTGACTTTTCCATGATATAATGGATTTGTTTCGAATTGATGTAAAGCTCGGTTTGCAAAATTGTAAGTAATAAATAGTCGTTTGGTTGAAGTTCTTGGATCTACTGAATCTTATACATCTTCAAATACTAATCTTTTGGAAGAATATTTTATGTTAGTGGAATTCTCATAAGAAAATCGAAGTTCTTAAGAGTGACGTTTAATTGATTCTTCTCGATTTTAATAAACATTTTGGTTCATACCCGTAGCATCGTTATTTGCGGCAGCACACATGTTTCTGACGAATTTGATTTATAATAGGTATAATAAATCCCAATTTATCATTATAAAAGGTATGCTATATACGGCACAACAATGATATTTTTCATTATATAGTAGGTTATTTAGCATCGGATTGGATTTTTAATATAACAAACCCTAATTTATTATAGGAAAGTCCAATTTTTAAGAATAAACTCTCATTGATTGTTCTTAATTTTAATTAACACTTTCGTTTACGTTTTTGATGAGTTGAGTTTTTAACATAACAAATTTTAATTTTTTAACAAGTTTAAGCAGAGTAAGCCGTATAGCTCATAAGGATTTAGGCATCTTAAATCGATTAGATTTATTATTTTTTATAATAAATGTTATTAATGCCTACATTCTGTGCAATGTTTTTTTTCTTAGACGATTTGCAGAACAATACTGAATAGAAACGTAAATTTTGGTAGGGTTTTGAAAAAATGGTCGCTAAGACGATTAAATAATATAGTAAATATAGTAAGTAAAGACACCGCGAACTATGGAATCTATTGTGCTATTGATAAAATCATTGTTTAGTTTTATCTGATCAAACAATTATTTGATCACCCTGTCTATGCATGTATATATGTACCAAATGATTGGCAGCAAATAAATAAATATATAAATATGTCTACGTCTATTGCATACTATACGTACTGATACTATACTATATAAAATGTGTAGAAATCAGTACAGTACGAAATAGTTAACTGAGAATAATTGCATTTTATGGCATTGCAATTTTAGAAAAATAAGTTCTCTTTGATGTCATGCACGAGCAGCTACTCATATTTCTAAGATATGCGTTTAAATAATGACTGATGCATTGTTCGGGGGGTAAGTTACGAACTGAGCTGCTGAACAAAGATATAAGATTTATTATAAATAAATTTAATTTTTTTTTGCATGCTGGTAATGCATCACTGAGTCAGCGTTTTGAAAACATGAAACAATTTTTCAACTACACTTCTGTTCGCAGTAATAATTTAAATAATTGCTTTTAGCTTTCAGTTTTTCCGTGCAATTGAAATACAAAAGCTTAGAAGGCACCTAACGTTTGCAGCTTCCTTAAAAAAAACTAACAATATTCACGTATACAATGAAATGCAGTACGTGAAAAAGAAAAAAGTTGAATGCACGAGTTGAATTTTGAATAGACTTCCTTGCCACATACTCGGCTAAACATGCAATTCTGTGACTACAAAGGCAACAATTAATTGTAGTTTTCCACGCACGAATGACAAAATATAGTTTCAAGATTGCAGTCCCTTTGCCTCTTCCCTCATTATTAAGTTCCTATTCCTAAACTGTGCTTGTAAAGCATTATGACCTTTAGGGTCACAAAATTGTTAATGTTATTTACATGTAAGTAAATTATGAATCTTAATTTAAGATAAAGTAATTTAAAACTTTAACATCTAAAATAAACTTTTTATACGACAATTATAGACCTAGCGATACTCTACATGATGTTAATTTACATAAAGATAATAGAATTTGGGTGAGGTATATAAGTGATTATGAGTAGTATCAGTACGTGAAGAAAGAAAGAGTAATGATATAAGAGATTATAATATAAAAATATTAGAACACACGCCACAATACTATGCTTTCACTAACACAGTAGTAGAGAGCAAACATAAATACGATAAATATATGTAGTGAACAATGGGTTCTAAAGAACACGGGTCAACAATTGAAACTGAATAGTAAATACTGTAACTTAGGAAGTTGTTCACTTAGAGAGAATTAAGATCATTTAGATGGAAGAAAATAAAATCTAGTTCATGAAGTCAAAAGCATCGAATACTAGGTAAGAATACAGGCAATATAAAATATCTGATAATACTGCTTCTAAAATTGGAACGCTGAATTTTCTTTCAATTGGCAAAGCCCTCTCTCTTCGTACATTGTTATATTTTTTCCGTTGATAATCATAACATCTTAGTTGGTTTGTGTGAGGCTCAACCTAATTTGTAATTTCTAACTTATTACAGAGTTAAAGCTCATGACTTATATTCTTCTTTTTCCATAGCGTGAATAGTCTCGCTGGTTTTCTTTATAATTTTTCTCTATATCGACCGGTTCAGTCTTTTAGCCTTATAGCTTTAATCGTAAATATTCCTTAAATTAGTTTTAAATACATGTAATTAACCATTTTTCAGATGACTCACTTTTCAGGATCTGCAGCATTGTAGGTATTTTAAGATTATTTTTAATGTGTTATCATTATTTGCATATATGATGTGTTTCAACCATTTCATGTGATATTACAAAACATATAACTGTAATATGGTTGATAGGTTCTGCAAACTGTGTAACTTCTACATTTTCATAAATAATACTATATTGCATACTATTTTGTATTTGGTATATTTCTTGATATTTGTACTGAAGGATAATTTTAAATTTAAAATTTCTTAGCACTAATAGTTTTAACTCACACCTTTAATTGATAACCGAAAATATTTTTCACATATAATGAAGCGGAAACAAAAAAAATTCCATACATTCACTTGATTTCCTTCATGCTTAAAATAATTTTTGCATATCTCAATACTGAGATTTTCTTTCCTCGTTCCTATAAACAGAATCTTGCTACACATCATTGACTTTTCTGTGAACTGATAAGAATTTCAAGCATCTGCAATCAGGAAAAGCGGAAAACTTAATAACAAAGAAGAGAAAAAGAAGCAACTAAAGCTGTTATTCCATTTTTCAGCCACAACTGAATAAAAATATCCTTTTTGCGTCATAATTGAATGAGGCATCTAGAAAATGTGCGAAATCTAATAGAAGACATGAACTCATTTTAAATAATGTCAAGTTAGTTAGACATCCTTCACAAACGGCGTAGTAGAGCTGGAAGCATAATATGCGACGAACATTTATGGGTAATGTTCCACTTTAGCCATTAGCTTTTATTAGGTTTCCTTTCAGTGGAAGAAATAATGGAATAATGAAATGCAAACGCGAGCAAAAATACGAATTTCCGCAATGAATTAATAATTAAAATAATTTCATGCGCTTGTTTATAAATCTAAAGTCATAATTAAAATAATAACTGAACTCAGACCATGGAAGAGTTCGCCCATATGGTACGGGCGCAACTCTGGGTGTGTTTTCGGATTTTCGCTGGGTTTGTGTGCTTAAGGTCAAGTTCAAATTTGGGCATTTTTAATATTGCATTTAAATGGTTGGCACTTTACTTAAAATAAAAAATTTATAGAATTTAGGGTCATAATGAACGAAAGTAAACAAAATAAATAAAAAAAGATAAAATAAGGATTCGTCGTAAACATTGGTTGTTACAAAGGATTGCATGCATATGTCCTACATGATTTTAACACAAGAACGGAAGTGAAATAACACAAACTAATAAATAATTGAAATTTTTGGCAAGATTTGTATTATAATGAATGCAGATTGCTTTTTATACTATATACTTTTGCATTAAAGTTTTGTTTAACAAACAAAATAATTACATATTTATATTTTAAAATATATATGTCAATAAATAAATAAAATATAATCAAATAAATCATAGTAACTTTTATTAGAAATTGTTAATAATAGTTGAAACATTAAGAAAAAAAAAGGAAAAATTGGCTTGAAAGTCTGTGAACCTTGAAATACTCTTCATATAGATAATACAAAACGATTAGATACGGGATTTAACATTAAAAATCTTTATGTAGAGATTTTCTGTAGACGTTGTTAGTGTTTTTATTTTCTGTTTTTAGTGAAGTTAGTTTACACTTTTTTATTCTCTTTTTAGCTTTTATGGTGCTGTTAGTTGTCTCTTTGACTTTCGTTTTCGTTTCAACTGTGCAGTATATATATTATGTATATATCAGTATCATTATATATATCAGTATCATATATATGTATATATATGCAGTATCATTAAGAGAAGTATATTTGATAACTTCGTAATTGCAATTATAATATATTGTAAATATATGTACTAATAAATGTTTAATAATTGACTAAGTTACTTTACTAAATGACTTTGATAAATTTTAAATACACATTCTTAACCTATATTTTCAAATTTCTTTATTGAAATAAAAAGTACATAACATAAAGTATATAACATATATAGAATATGATCAGAAAGTAACAACTTTGTGAGCAATGTATATTGTCTATTTAGTTAAGTGTTTCTTTGTGTATTGGTTGCACTACCAAAAACGTATGTATTAACTATAAAAAGTTTGCGATGCTTAGTTTGTGCTTATCCAGCGAAGAAGTAAGACACACATCAGTGTATTGACAATTTTTATCAAATTTTTTATCTCGGCTCAAAGAATTTGTGCGACCGTTTTTATCAAAAACAAAATTTAATCCAATGAAGCATTCAAAATATTGAAAAAAGTCATTTAATAAGATCTTTTACGAAGATAATGAAGACTATGTGAGGTCTTAGCATGAGGTCTTATGAGAACCAATGAAAAAATTAAATCGGTTATGTTTTACAAGTACAAGTTAATTATTATTCAGATTGCTAAAGAATGTGAAATGTCGTAGGGTTTATGCTAAGTGGCTTTTAAGAATGTCTTATACATAA
>NC_051848.1:100485056-100501173 GCF_002237135.1 Teleopsis dalmanni
TATGGATATAAATTTAGACCGTAACACTAAATCGTTGCCAAAGTGAAATTAACGACATCATTGTTTTCTGTTGGACAAAAATAACGAAAAGTTGTAGGTACACTAACATCCCTTAATAGCGTAAGTCACAGAGACGATGTTGTTAGAATGTTCACTAATCTAAGTGATTTATAAGTGACAATAAATATTATAACAAAAATGATGATATAAGATTGCGGTTAATTGTCTAAGAATGCGGTTAATTGGAATACTACTCAATAGAGACTCCAGTATATGATCCGAAGAAAAATACCAGAGACTAAAAAATAAAATGATCCTACGAAAAAATTTTCGATCCCTTCTCTTATAAGATGTTATAGGCTCTTATAGGCTGTTTCATTACTATTGAATTTGGAATAAATAGAAACCTAAGGCGGTGTCCGTATATTTAAGAAATTAAATTCAGCAATGACGTGTTTACAACAATGGATTGCAATAAATTTGGTTGAATAATAGAAATGGAATAAATATAAGCAGATTATTGATTCTCAAGAAAGCCGAGCATTGCGGCTATAATAGGTCTTTTGTGCTAGCAACCGTCACTTACAGTTTTAGAAAACTCAGATCAAGAAATAGCCAATAGCAATAGCAAATAAGCTATTGGTATATAAAAATTTGCTAGTTGTGGCATTATCTTGCAAGTACTCCCTCACATATACTTTAATCTATCTTTCTATTTGCATATTATCAAAATAATTCTATAGGTCTTAATATTTGTCAGTCATCTAGAATAAAATTGATCTTGATATTGTAATAATATGTTCTTATTTGTATTGTTTATTATAATTAAGTACTTTACAAAATAGGAAATTCTTGAGTCTGAACAACTTAAATTTAAAAATATAATAATAATAGAAAATTAAAATAAAAATTTAAAAAACTGTTCAGAATTTCGATTTCAAACCTCTTTGTTTATATGAAAAATTATGTGGTTATTTTTTATAATAACCGAATCCCTGACCATTCGCTGAGTATTGTAGTAAAAAGTCACACGTATTCAATAAAGTATAAAGTCAAACTAAATCGAATATAATATGACCTTTGGCATTGATTGACAAAAGTTCCAAAAATCCAACGAAAATTCGCAAAATCAATATGAAATATAATAGTGAGGTGGGGAAGTCTCAAGCAAGCAGTGCGATTTTAAATTTTAAGAAATGACAAAAAATTTTGTAATTTTAAGGTAATAAAATTTATATACAACAAATTTATATTTTTCTTTGAGCTTAATTTTATTTAAAGTAAATACAATGTTGATAATAAATAAGATACTCTTTTACCAAAATTTCCCCTAAAGCCCACGGTTTTTGCGTATCATACCTTTCCGCGGTTTGCCTTGGTTCTCTTCAACATCTTGCCTCTATCGATTAAGTAAATGCTCTCTCCTACTTTAGAGTCCGGAAATATTCCTTCACATTTTACCCCTATTGATTCTATAAAGATATATACTACTACTTAGATTTCATCCCTCGCTGACTGTCAGAGTAGAGTATATTTGCTTTCAGCATTTTCGCGGATCTCGTCGTCTTGTCTATTGACATTACCATAAATGTTACAGCCAAGTGCATTCATTCAAATATTAATAGTTAATAGATATAGAATGTTTTCCCATTTCCCAATAGATAAATACTGCTGCGCTAAGGATATACAACAGTTTCATCGGATGTGGGACAAACTTTATATTTCATGGATGCTACTTAGAATCTGGCTCCAGTTTTAGGATATTAAGCAATTATTCCTTTTATGTTTGCTACTTAATGATTTAATCAATTAAATCCCAATTGCTTAAAAATGTTTAAGCAATTGAATAACCTTCAAAGTTCCAATTAAGGTATCTTTATCTGAATGCAAGGTATTATGGTGTTAAGGTATGGTCAAGTGCTTATAATTTGTTATATTAAAATATCCTAAAATTAGTATGCGTTTAAATTTATTTTTCCGATTTTTTGCATTTTTCCTCAAGTACCTACTGTCAGCACAGTACTGTCAGTACCTAATTGTCAAAGATCCTACTTCGTGCTGAGAACTTTTCTTTTGAATTTCCGATTTAAGATTTACGCGGTGCGTGGGATAATTGTTGGAGTGGTAATAAGCGAAGAAATAAAATTTCTTGTTTTCATTCAAATTATTTTCATAAATTTGGAATGAGTTTCTTTGATACTTGTTGGCTTTTTAATTACTCTCTTCCCAAACACTCAAGTTTTTATTATTAAAACAATAAAATTGTTTATGAAAATAATTTCCAAAATTTTCAATTCTGTAAGTTTTTGTTGGTTTAAGGTTAAAAGTTTCATTTTAATACAATTTTACAGAAGACATAGAAAATAATTTACAACACTTTAAATATATAAATAAATTAAATTTAATGAAATTCATTTTTTAGAAATATTTTATTTTTGATACAATCTTTAAAGTACCGCACATTCATAACAAAAGTAATAGAAAAATACTACAAAATTTTGGAAGAAACAACCTATTCAGTATACCTATATAAAATATACTTTACTATTCGTAGAGAAGGACATTTACCTAACCGCAACAAAGGAAAGTGACTGACAAACATAATAAAAGTTTTTAGATCCCACACCTTATTCCGCACAATATAAGCCATAGAATAGTACTAGACTCATTTTCTGACAATCAAAAGCCCGAGCAGATAAGATAAGCACTGTGACCTATAAATATCAGTGCCTTTTAATGCCAATTTTATAAGATGGCAGTTAATGGGAGCATACATATTTCAACAAGAAACCAGTGATTAATTAGTCAGCATGTGTCATTCTCAAATTGTTATTAGTACCTTTACTATCTATTGATAAACAGTGGATGTTATAGCACACTATCTTTCTAAACAAGTTCTAAATTTCCAGTATTATTGTTCGGTAGTCTGCATATCTTTCTTCTGACTGTTTTTGTCTACAAAGTAATAAAAGTGTTGAGTTTCTATATGCATTGATTATGTTGAATAGTTTCAAGACCTTATCTTTATTGCATTTTTTAATAGCAATAAATAAATTTAAATGTATCAAGAAGTAAAACTCTGTGTAAGTCTGCAATTCTGGGGAGACACAGCATTTCAGAGAGATTAGGACATCAATAAGTGTTTGCAGTGTATGTATGATATTACTAGTTACTCTGTTAAAGGAAGGTTATTATGTTGAGACTAGTTGAGTCACTGCACTTGAGGACTTTCACTCTCTATTAACTGCGAGGTTTCTTCATAACTCCTTTCTATGCCTTGACTGGATTATTGTTTATCACTTCATCAGACTGAGCTCAGATCTGCATACTTCCCCGAGGAGCCTGTAACCATTCTGAGATTAGATAACGCGGTGTTGGTAAACCTGTCAATTTGCGTAAATAATTTCGGGGCTCTATCCTTTATATGTTGTTTGATTCCTCTCAACTCTTCTTCTTCTCAACTTCTCTTGAACTTAAAATGTTGAATAAAATAAAATAAAATAAAATAAAATAAAATAAAATAAAATAAAATAAAATAATAAAATAAAATAAAGTAAAATAATAAATAAAATAAAAATAAATAATAAATAAAATAAATTAAAAATACAAAAAAAAATAAAATAAAATAAAATAAAATAAAATAAAATAAAATAAAATAAAATAAAATAAAATAAAATAATATAAAATAAAATAAAATAAAATGAACCGAATGATTAACCTGAGTCTGGAGGAATTTAGAAGGAATAGCATTTTACATTTTTATTATTAAATCGAAAGAGCTGATGAATCCAAGATGAATCCAAGATTGGATTTGAAGTATGTACAAATTTAGTTCATGTTTATTTAATATAAGAAAACACGCGTTTTAAGCGTTAATTCTATTAAGTACTTCCATTAATTGTTATTCAAAAGTTTAGATATTCTTAACTTTTATTAAAGGATTGTTATGATTCTTTGTTCCATTTCGGGAGTGGAGCGAAAGCAAAACTCTTTTATTCTATAAGATCGTTTGAACTCAGTCTTCTAACTGACCGAGCGTAAAATATTTGAACAAATGCGTTTAAGAATTTAATTTCCATTTTTTCTTATCCTTGTTGATATATTCATTTTTAGTTTTATTGTCCTGCAAGACACCTTTCACACTGTGATATTTATGCAGTAACAGTAGTAGTGGTAGTAACTTTTTTAATATGATACTCTCATCCCTCGTACGCAATCGTTTGATATCATTTTTCCCAATCTCTTCATCCTGCACTTCATGTCCTCGTACATCTGTGTTGGTGGTTGCTATGCGGCTTGATACATCCAGAAATGGCTTATGCTGGTTCAGCGGTTGCATTGGATGTTGTGTTTGCTGGTAAGCGATGTGTAAAAACTATTTAACTGATCCCCTGATAACCGCATGGAATTGGAGCTGGTAGTCATCGTCGTGCCAATGTTTGTATTGGTTTTATTTATTGCTATTACCAAAGGAGCAATGAGTATGAATTTCAATTTAAGTGCCGGCAAGTTTCTTATTATTTTTTTACACTCGTATTTTGCAATTCTTTTTTTTTGGTATTGGTTGTTCGAAGACTACTTCTCCTATTGCTGACCAAGTGTTAAGAAGAGGTTCGTGGGCTTGAGTTAATTCGAATTAAAATTGTGGCTCTTTGCTACCTACGCTTTTTATAATAACAAAAGTGCTTGAGTTGATTTGGAATAGTGACGCACAGGAGAATTTATTTGGTGTGAATCGCTTTCTTTAGATATGGATTTGGATTAGTTGAGATGTGCGTGTACATGCTATTTGTTCAAAAGGGAAAGGATTAACTTCAACTTGCTTGTTAGTTTATATTTCTGCAAAAAATGGTAAAAGGACAGCAAAATACATTTTTGTTTTAGAAAACTTTTGACTAAGGGTGGCAAGAAAAAGATTTGCAAGTGAAACTTTTATTCAATTGACTTCAAGTATAGGAAAAAAACACTTGTTTTGAGGGAAGTTAAGGAAAATAGAATACCAGCTGACAAATCTAAGCTAACCACATTAAAAGTTTTTAAGGTCAAGGAAGAACACTTCTCGTATTTGAAAAAATCGTAGCAATACAAGCAATGTAAATGCAATGAAAAAAAATTTTGTTGTAGAATTTGATATCTTAACTTTAAAAACTGAAGTTTCATTTTTGAGATTAAAGTCACTTAAGCATGTGGTAATTAAAAAACGATACATGTTATTGGAATTCATAGTCATTCATTCGAGTACGCTCTTATCTGTCTTTTTCTACCCTACAGCACTATATTCTGGTAAATGTTAAAGATATTAAAGAATTTTTCAGCACAAGTTATGTAGTAGGACTTTAACTTTTTATAAATAATTTTATAGACTATAATAAATCTCTGTTAAGCAATCACTTTTTAAAATGAACGTCTCTCTTAATCTCTCTCTCCTCTCTCTTCATTTTCATTTTTTAAACAAAAACAGAACCACTGATTCTATTAGTATCAACTATTATGGCTCGTTATACATTGAGAGCAGATGAAAAATTGTACTTCGGAAAAGATTTAAAGTTTACAATTTCGTAGTCCTATTTCAATTCCATATATCAATTAAAAATAACAGTCGAGGCATTATATGTTCAGTTTATAATCGTAGTTGTTAATTCACAATATGAATCTCATTTACAACTGCTTAACATCTAAAAATGGTAGCACTGTAGATTTATTTCTAACTATATTTTCTTTAGTGACAAAGCCTTTTTCCATAGTATGTATGCCAACAAACAACATTGCTTCATTTTGGGCAGTTGAAATTCATTGCATCCACAGAAAGTCACTGTATGGCGAAGGCGAAGGTGTGACATATACCGTCAATTCTGATCGCTATAATCACTTATAATAATTATCAAATGTGGGGCATGAAATATGAGATATAAACATGAAAGATATATGATTAGAAGCTACACAAGACTTTATTGCGCGAAAAACTTCCAAGATTTTATATGATTTCTCATTACTGACTTTATGTTGTGGAATAACGCAAAGTATAGTATTTGAATGGATAATCCCCAAATTCTTGACAATTTCAAGCCAACTTACCATTAAGTTATAACTACTTTATTGCAAACTATGTGGCGATAAGTCTTTATAAATCACCGCAAAAGGATATAGTACTGTAAGATGTCCCATAGAAAACGTTCAAATGATTTAAGTTCCACAAATAATAGCCAGATCAATATATTAAAACAAAAATTTGACCAAAATCACAAATGTTTTCTATTAACGCTAATTATCGGAGCCATAAAATAGAAAGCTCTGTATACCAGTAAAATATTGGAATTATTGCTCCATAATCATAGTTCAGCAGTTTATTAGAAGTTATTCCATTTCTCCAATTTAACTGGGTTTTCTGTTATTCATACCTCGTAGTACATTTTAATTATTTGATAGATTTTATTATGCTAAACGTTGATTTTTAATAAAATAAAATTATTAGCTGTTCAAGTATTGAATAAATTCAATTGACGTAATACGCATTCACTTTCATATATACCATATATATTTTCAATTTATTTATTTCCTCTCTGTTAGCCTCTTTCGAGGATTAAACAAAAGTTACAAGTTATAGGTTTGGTATCGTTTTTAATGACGTAAGAGCTACTACTGATTTGTGATGTGCTATTTTGTTTCCATTATAAAATATGTGCAATCCAAACAAAAAATAAATAAATACAAATATTAAAAGATCCTATCAAATATTTTATTTGCTGCCTTTTCTTGTTGTGCAAGCCTAACCATTTGGACTCCTCTTCAACACAATAAATCAAATTCAAAAATGATTGATAAACGCGTAAGCAATAAGACACAACAGCAGTAAAAAAGGACCACCACAAGTACGATCCAGTGAATCCACTTATCCTTGCTAATAACACCACAGTCATAAAAGTAATTTCAAACAAATAAAGAAATATCCTGTTAAACGCCCAAGCCATTGGACATGTACAATGTGCTTGCTGTACAGAGGGCCGCTTCTATAGCCAACACACGTGTAAAGGATATGCTCAATAAACGCAATAAGCAACAATGTGCTTTAGACACAGCCACAGCCAGTGCCAGTGCCCACATCCCCCGTTCTACTCGCACTTACAACAACAGCAATGTACTCACGTTGTTTTATTGGTAGGTACAACTTTGGAAGTTATAATGACAACAGCAGCAGCTGCTGTAGCAGCGGCAACAGATAACAGCTCGAGCAATCACAGCTTCAGCAACATCGTTAGCAGTAGCAGCATCTATAGCAGAAGGAGCAGATGGAACAGGAGCAGGTTAAGCTCTTACTTTCAAGCGGAAAATTCGTTGATTTCTTTATTCCTTATTTGCACAATTGTCCTGTAGCCCAATTTCGTACGTTTATTTATTTGCTGTAAGCAGGCCATTGTTTGCTTGATGAAACACAGTCCTTTTCTATTAAGTACATAATAAAGGAATCCACCATAAAATTGCTAACATTCACCATAAAAAGGTAAATAAAGCGCCGCTTACAAAAACAAATCCTGTTGCGGTTGTTTTGGTTTTTACCTTTGGTGCCGTTGCCACTGCCATCATTGTGGTTACTTACCCATTATAAAATGGAACGCATAAAACAATTTAATTTTGTCCAATCAGAAAACTACACTTGGTTAACCGAACTGTTAACCAAAGTTTCTTCAAAAAACTGAATTCAAAATATATAGAAGACTAGATAATATCTTCACTTGAATTCTATCTTAGAATCGTACAAGTAAAGTAAACATTTTTATATGATTTGTATTTGGAGTCATAAAAGCCTATGATTGATCGCATGTATTAAAATCTATATCAAAAGTAAGACAATTTGGTCAGAAGGAACTAACACTATCTATGAATTCAGAATGTAACAATAAATTTTATCATGAAAGACTATGTTTATCTACTAACTACTTGTATTGCCTTTACGATAGTCGAAGTTACATCTCCATATATGATATCTACGAAAATAAAAGGCGAAGAGCTATCAATGTATACTAAACATGCAATAGGCCATTATTTGAGCTCGAGTGGATTTTTTTTTTGGAAACAAGGACGCCATTCCAACCTACCTACCTACCTAGCTACCTACTACTAAACATTATAGTGGAGTTGTTTTTTGAATAAAAATCGTAATAAATGTTATTTGAAATGATTATACAAACTTATAATATTAAGATTTTTAAAATGTTTGATATAGTGAGATTGGCTGGATTGGATAAATAGATTCTTCTAAATAAATATATAGTCTTTTATTCAAGACTTTTAGAAAAGTGTTAACTTAGATCAAATTTTGAACTTTCAGGAATACATTCCTTTAATTTTTGTTTTGTTAAAATCATAGAATTTATATTTTATATTTAATATTTTAAATATGAATTAAATAATAATAAAATGATATAATTTAAATAAACTAATAGAATCTAGTGGTAATAAAAAAAAATTGTTATCAAAGTGTTACATAAAATCTAGTGTATTTAATATAATTTACTTGATAACAAACACTAAATAAACATTTACTAAATAGATTTAATATAATTTATTTAATAACGCACACTAAATAAGCAAATACTAAACATTTTGGAAATGGTACATATAACATTTACAGCACCAACCATGCCTATCAACAGTGTAGCGCAACAAATAAGTAACACAAAATAATTTGAAATAATAGCCCCAGTCGCATTTATTGTACATCATTCATAGCCGCACATGAAATTTTATCTCTTTAAAAGAAAATAATATATAAAAAAATTATTATAAAAAAAAAAATGAAAATAATTTCAAATCAAAAAGAATATAAAAAATAATATAGCATTAAATAAATCCAAATTATTAGGTTACCGATGTAGTATTTGGATGGTTTTAAAATTCAAGTGTCTAATAAAGAAAAAAGCTTTATCAACCCGACTCTAAGGCATTGCATTGGACTTCATTATTTCAAGTGAGTGACAAAAATAATCCTTTAGGTTTTTTCATCCTCATATTTTTCGTTTGTACTCCTTCAGATTTATTTTAATGATTTTTACTGGTTTTTACTGCTCTTAAATACTCCACACTTGACATGGGTTGACTTAAGCAAAAAACTATCCAACCGTAAATGGAAGAAATTCTATTTATTTTTCGCATTTGTAAGCTAAATGATGTTTTTGCTTCCATATAAAAAGTAATATTTTATTTGAAATATAAATACGATTTATTTAAAACTATTAAGCCTCTAATGTCTTAGACCACGCAAGAGCATACGTTATGAGAATGTCTTACCTGTTTCTAGCAACTAATAGAATATTTAAGTACGACCTCAATTATAACACTTAATTAATACTCTTTAATAATCTACTAAAAATTTGAAATTGCATCTATCTATGTAATATCCATTCAGAAAGACTAAAGCGTCAGTTTTCAAAATATTTTTTGAATATTTGCCATCAATCAAAGATCGGTACACAGTCAAATGAAAAATAATTGTCTATTATTTACAACTAATGTTATTTAAGAATATGAAACTACTATATTAAATCCATTCTACACATTAAGTAGAAACAGTTTATAAATACTTCAAGTAGCTCACAAGCTATCAGCATTTAGCCAAGTGAATCCTCATACGTTTAAACTCATCACTTATGGAACTAATTTTTTGTTGCCATTTACAATATGAAGTCAGATCGATATAAACTAAAACATTTAATAGATATGACCCAATTCATGATTGGAGAAGAACACAAATTAAAAGAAACAAAATATTCATAGAATAACACAAAAATTTCCATAATAAAGTGGGATTTAAACCGATAACAAGGGGCTGTGGTCTTCCACATAGGAAGACAGAACCACATACATTAATAATTTTTTTTTGTTATCATATTTACTAGTTCTTCTTGTTTGGATAGAAAAGAGACTTTCAAATTTAGCTGGTATATGAGTCTCTTTAATATAATATGTTTATATTAATATCTTTAAAATTTACAGTAATTTTCACAAAAAAGTTCGAAACCCTTTTCGAACGAAAGATACTGCAATCTGCATAAATATATGAGATTGTCCTTTTAAATTGCTTAACAAAATATTGCTGACAAAACTGTACTCCTTTCTTAACTAACATCAAATAATTCCCTCTTATCAGGTTGACTTAAAAAAAAGTACGAAACTATACAGCATAGGACATTGGGAATACTGCTCCGTAGTGTGGTCGTCAGTAATCAGCCTTTTCATATAGTATGGAATGGCGAACTTATTTCTTCCTAATGTGCTTTCAGTGTTGGAATTCTACTTTATAAATGGTATTTCAGTATAAACTATAATTCATTTACTTTGGTTTGACTATAAATAGTAGTATTCCACAGAGCAGCGTAGAATAGGTCCTTTTCTATATGTTTCTTTTTTTAAATAAAATATTCCTATAAGTAATTGTTTGTCATCTCCACTTTTACCGACGATACAGTAAAATTACTAGATTGTCACAACAATGCTTCAAAAGAATTAAAATATATTGAAGCTTATCTACTTCTGATAGAAAAAAGGCTATCCATATATAATATTTAAGTTAATTAACAAAAAAAGAGATAATTTGTCGAAAAAACCGACCGATTCTTTGTACCTCTGTTATCATAACCTAGAGATTCTTATAATAAGAATAACTTATTATATTGTAGTTAACTTGAAATGTTAACTAATTGATAATTTTAAATAGTTAATCATTTCAAGATATGTTTACGTATTCTTAGTCTTCTGAAGAGAAAATTCTATCATCGACTTTAATGTTTACAAGAAAAATATAAATATGCGAAAAATCTTCCAAATCTTAAAATTTTTATAACATTTTTCTTATGATTTCTTCATATATAAATCATTTTTTATTTTGCAAAAATTTATTACTATAACATTTCTCTTTTATTGCCATTTCTTGAAGTTCACCTCTCAAGCGATTCACTTAATCCTCTTTCTAACACGTAGATTGTATTTGGTATATTAGTTAAGCTATTTATTTGAAAATAGTATTTTTAGAAGTTTGAATTTATTTTGACTTAAAGGTTTTCATATATAAACTTTTATTGACATTCTGTATTTTGGTAGATATAAAAAATGACGAAGACGAAACCAAGAAGAATACACTGTTATTAACAAAAGGAAATCATAAAAAATTTAATTTTGTAACATAATCATCCTTCAATGTTCTTCGATGTCCTTCAACAATATAAGGCTTGGCTTTATCTGTTATAAAAAACCAGTGTGAAATTATAATATCCAGATATGGGGCACAACAAATTTTAATATCGAAATTCTAAAAAAAATTTAGTCTAAAACTTTATGTAATTGGCACCTTGGTACGTAACTATTACCCAAATTTATCTTGACTTCAGAATCGTTTCAATGAAAGAAAAAATTTAAGATGGTGTTGAAAAATATCAGAAATGCATATAATTTGACTACTAAGATCTTCTTGGTTTAAGTTTGATGTCTTCCTCAGACATCAGTCTTCTTTTGAAGATTAAATGAAAAACATTTGTCCAGCTCGCCAAAAGGTCTCAATTAAATCTTAAATATAAAGAATTGTACTGGCTTCTAAATCGCAACTCTAAACTCACTCTCGATAATTAATTGTTAATTTACAAATTAATATTAAAGCCACTTTGGACCTATAGTATAGAATTATGGTGTTCAGCGGGTAACACAAATATAGTAAAAATCCAGAGAGTACAAAATAAAATTCTCCGACAAGCTATGTGCGCTCAGTGGTATATCAAAAACAAGAACCTACATAAAGACCTAAATTTATCAACTGTTGAAGAAGTAATTCACCAATATACACCTAAATTCCAAGAGAGACTCAAGTCACATCCAAAATCTTTTTTTGACACTTATCTTCTGCAATTACACTAAATTGCCTTAAAAGAAAATCATTGATAAATATGAATACCCTAGCTCAATGGCATACATGTTGGTTTTTTAAGATTCGCAAAATTATTGTCAATTTCTATTTAGAAATATTCAATAAATAAACCCATGAAAGAAAAAAAAAATAGAATATCTGTCCAGTTCACTCTACATTAATCAGGACAATAAATATTAAGCGCTTCAGTTGAGTTGGATACCATAGGGAACATGTTTTTCATGCAAACTAATTTTTCCTACTGTTATCTCTTAAATTTTATTTATTATAGAATGTAATTTTTTGGTAAATAAAAAATATATTCCATATTCAAAATTTCAACAATGTATTATTTATAAAGAGGTTTTCTCGAACAGTCGTGAACTACAACAGCAAAAATTGATTTTATATTATTTTAATTAATTGCTGTTTCGAGTATTGCCAAATGTTCATCATCAGTGGTCTTGAAAACAATTCTTGTATTTTATTATTCGAAAAAATTTTTTTGAGACTGCAAGTACCAGGAATAGAACTGGCGCCCTGTCAAATGTGAAGCTCAGAGTCAGCGCTCCTTAACCAACTGACCCAAAGCCGTACTGGAATTTAGTTAATTTACTATGAAAGTTTCATTAACAATTTCACTTGCTTTGTTTATATTAGAACGAAATCATAAACCAGCTGTAGAACAATTGAATTAATTATATTTTCATTATTTTTAATTATTAAATTTTAATTCTTTTTTATTTATATATTAATTATATAATAAGTAAAAAGCATTAACTTTTATCTAATATCAATATCAACATCCATATTTAAAAGTTTGAATATTTTGAATATCATTTGAGGCTCTAGTCAAATTTAAAGAATTCATAAAACTAATATGAAGGCGTCTTACACTAAGACGTCTTAAGTATGCATTCACACTGCCTTTTTGCTCTGCTGCAATTAAACCTGTAAGTGAGTACGAAAATTTGTATTGAAAACATAAGATGGTTTCTGTAGCCTTCTTAGCGTAAAAAGTTTTTAAGCTGATTAACCTAAATGTGTATAAAGGATAGAGACTTCAGTTTTAAGACATTTTAAATACAAGATATTGTATCTCATGTGAACTCTTAAAAGACATTTTTATTGACAATTTTTATTTTATTGTTTTATTAATATTATTTTAATGTTGTTTTGTTTTTAAATAAGTATTTGACGTTTTGAATTTTAATATTCGGTGAAGTACTAAAACGGTTTCCAATTCTTTCTACATTTTATTTAAAGATATTAAAAGATATATTAAAAATGTGAAGATGTCGGAGTGAAATGTTTCAAATGATTGCGCTGAAATTGCGGTTAAAAAATTAAATGTAATAATAAAAATGAAATGTAATGCAGCGCAAAAGGTTAACGAATTAAATGGAATGGAATTTCTAAAACGTTCAGAAGGAACTGACAATTTATACGATATGTATTAAAAAAAAAAAAATTTCATTTGTGTAAAACAAATGAAATTGACAGATGAAAACACATTTGTCATTTTTATTTCATTCGAATAATTTGAAATTCCTGTAAAACATCAGCACGAGCAGGAGCAGGAACAGGAACAGGAGCAGACGGAGTATCAGGTTCATAAACGAAAGAGAAAGGGAAAGCTTTACTGTTGCTGTCTCACAGAACTCAATGAATTTAATTTAAAAAAAAAATGCTAATATATGACAACATATGATTATTGATAACATCAACATTAACATTAACACCAACAGTAAAAGGAGCAACATTCCCATATATTTCTCGCTTGTAACCTAGTGTAAATGAACATCGAAATGATTCACGGATAAGCCGTTTGTTTCACGCATTGCTACCGCATCCTTAAGTCCTGTGTCACTTTTTGCGTGCGTTTGCCTTACCTTCATGGTTCAACTACTTGCAATAGTCGAAGATATGTAGCAGTTTTCCAACTCACAACGATTCGAATGTCGTACGTAAATCAACATGTGAAAAAGTAGAAAATTGTTAAGCACTGCAGAAAATCGCTTGACAACAATTCTTAATAAGAGTTTTTCCACTGCAACATGAGATTGGCAGCATTGCTACAAACGTAGCTGTCGTACCAGTCGTACCAGTCGTAGGAGTGGTATTACCAGGTGTAGAAGTTTTTTAGCGCTTTTTGTTTGTTTAATGAATACGTACAGTTTAAGTTATCCTTGACGTTTGTCTTGGGAATTTAATCAAATTTTAATACAAATTATTTGTTAAGGAAAGAAAAACCGTGAAGAAATTACTCAGTAACACCTTTGGATACAGGGAGGGATCACAACTCCCTCGTGTTTCGTGCAAAGTTAACGAAGCTTGTAATTAAATACTGAGGCAGTCATTTAAGAAATGCTTATTAGGCGTATGTAATTGTCTTATATATACGATGACTTTATTTAATGCCAAAGGGAACATTTTCAAATACGTGTTCAAAAATCATTTTATCTATTCATTTAGTATTCATTAAATTAATTAAGTTTAAAGTGTAAATAGTATTTGAGATACACAATAAAACAACAATAGCAGATTCTGTGTACTATTTAAAAAATGTTTAAACTTTTAATTGGCTCAGAAGTACTCGCACGAAATTCTGACTACAGTATCATCAGTGTTGTTTAACGTGGGTACTTGCCTTGACGCCTTAAAACTACGGTGCTCTACAAACACATGTTTCAAAATAATGAGTCGATAAACGCCCCATTGGAAATTCCATGGTATTTCTACCGGACCAATGAAGTTTTGTATTTAGCACATAACTTCACCTCGTTATGATTGGAAGCCTACCAAAACCTCTGCTGGTCTTTGGGTCACAGCACCCAGTAATGAATACGCATCTCTACGACGAATGTATGACAAATAAATATCTAATCATTATACTCGCAGGTACTAACCACAGCCACTACGATTCCAACTTCAACTGGTCAGCACAGCTGAAGCTGCGGGCCACTGACCCCCGTAGTACCAGATTTACACCTCTGGTCGATAGAAAACCCTTTATATAGATATATTATTTACTACTTATCATAGCTTTGCAGTACTACAACAACATTGATTTGATTTTGTTAAATGTAGTACTGATAAAAATAACTTTTAGTCAACAAATAGTTGATTTTAAAATAAAAAACTTCGAAAATGCAAATCTTAGCTTTCATTTATCACAACATAGAAATCGTTAAACATAGTAGTCATAGAACAACATAGAAATAGGTGGAGATAGCTTCACCTAACTCATTGAAGACACGTAAAGATAACTATTATATTATTGAAAAAAAGATTTTAATATAGTATTATATTGTTTGCAAATATTAAGGATATAGGAGCTTATCGCGAGTCCCTCTTATAAACCGTAACTTAATATATCGAAAGAAAATCATAAAATAGTGGTGTGGTCTGAAAAGTGAAAAGTCTTAAGTTTTTATACAATTTCTAAGACACCTGGCAATACGTATGCCTTGCTCTCTTTGTTACAATATTTTTCTATCTGAATTGTCTAACCATCAAGTATATATAACGAAGTCACATAGTTCAGTTGGCAGTTTGGTTAATTTTTGTAATTAACAGAAGAAAAAAATAATACCATAGGGCACCCAATGAGAGAAAGAGAACACATGAGAATATTTATAGATTTTCAGTACCGAATTTTTAGTCTTGGAGATTAAACTAGTCCAAGAAAAGTTTAATCTTTTCTTGGACTAAACTGAATGTAATGAATGTAAATAAAATCGTAGTCCAGATACCGCAAACAAACTCAGCTTCCTCAAGTATTGACCCTTAATAAATATGCTAATCAAATAATCTATAAAATCCGTCAGATCGATTCTGCTGATAAAGAATACATCTGTGTCTGTGAATAAACTGAAATCTGTAAAAACCTTTGAACTTTTCACTATCGAAGAAAAACAGCACCAATCGTACTAAACGCTTTAATTTTTTTCTTTTACCTCAAGAAGTGAAGCTAAATGAATCACTAATGAGTTCGTAAATTTTTGTTTTAATAAAATCCTTTTATTAACTACCCTATTAGCAGTGAGAAGTTGCTATATTAATTTAAAAATTAATAATCACTAAACATTAGAACAAAATTATAAGATTTTATTCTTGGATAACATTTGGATCTGCAAAATTAATTTTATACGAAATTAAGAAAATATCAGCAATGAAAATTTTGGAAATCAAAAATCATCTCTTTTACTTCAGATTATTTCGAAA
>NC_051848.1:100501273-100516358 GCF_002237135.1 Teleopsis dalmanni
TTGCAACCGCTTCTAGAAGTAAAATATATAATATATAACTAAAAGCATTTAATATATAACTAAAAATATATAATATATAACTAAAAGTATTTAATATATAACTAAAAATATATAATGTATAACTGAAAATATATAATATATAACTAAAAATATATAATTCAACATAAAAACAATAATACATTTGATAAAATTTAACGAATTTTAACTTTACAAAAGTTTTTGTTGCAAAATATTATGGCCTTAGTAGAATCGAGTATAATACAGCAATAAGAAAATGCATCAATCCTATCACGGTGGGGTATAGGAATAGAAATTGGAAATTGTGATGAGAAAGATAAGTAGAGAGTACTAGAAAAGGGTATATAGTGATTTAAGTCTAAATTTTAATGAGCTCTGCCACTTTAGTGGCACAAAACTACAGTTAAATTGAGTTAAGATTATTGTTTGACTTTTTTGTTGTAACTCGTAAGGATCAATAAAACACAAAACAAGTAAGGAATTACGAGACGAATATATGTGCACATATGAGAGGGATTAGGGAGTCAGAATGGTTTGGGGTTGGATGGGTTTCACGAACGGCGGGGCTACGCCTCGGAGCCATTTATCGAATTCGACAATCAAGTGCTATTCAGATCACTTAAAAGGGACTACAGAAGTATTATATAATTATTAAAGTAGTAACTTTACTTTAATACTTAGTTTTTAAAATTGTAGTAAATGTTCACATATATATGTATAAAGAATAGCATTTAAGTTTCGATACGTTCAATGTATCTGCCTTTAATTTATCACAATTAATATAAAACAAATTCTAAGAAATAGTAATAAAATAAAATTGAAATTGATATCTCCGATATATACATAAGCTGTGATTAAAAACACATGCCGTCATTGTTTTCAATGTAATAATAAAATAATAAATTTTATATGTATATGTGATTAAAATATAACAGCTGTTTATTTTTTCGTATGTAATTTATTTATAGCTATGGTCTGTTCGATTTTGAGTACATGCATCAGTGTCAAGGCACATCGGAAAGCTCTAAAAAACAAAAATTATTCTTGATGTCATGGTGTCCTGATTCTGCTAAAGTAAGAGAAATGTTTTTTGTTTTTAAATATTGTATTATAAAATTTAATGTAATTTATTTTTTTTAAAGGTTAAAAAGAAGATGTTGTATTCCAGTTCTTTTTTTGCTTTGAAGAAGTCCCTAGTCGGTGTTCAAAAGTACATTCAAGCTACTGATCTTTCTGAAGCTTCACGAGAAGCTGTGGAGCAAAAATTGCGGGCTACTGATCGTCAATAAGCATTTTGATAAAACTTTATCTTATTTGTTTTTTTATCTTTATTTATACATAATAGTATTTTCAATTTTTCATAACAATACATTGAAGAATAAAACTACTAGTAAACATTCTATTATCAAAATATGAGATAAATGGGTTATTTTATTTAAACATTGTTAGTCTTATATGTATATATATATATATGTATTGCACATTATAAGTACTTCAGAATTTTTCTTAAAATGATGTCGGTGAACGTTTATATTCGAGTGATGAAAAGGATAACAATGTTAAGATTGAATTCATACAAATGAATTAGTAAAATGCAGTTAAAATAAAATAATTTTATTTATAGAATTGTCTGAGCCATAATTTAGATATTTGTATAACATTATACCATAATTCAATTAACGTTCATACGGAGTTTAAATGTCATACTCTAAAACGCTATGCTCAACATTATTTGCAAATAGGTAAAATCATAATTAGCAAGTTCCTCATTTTTTATTTTTTTGAACAACTAAGGGATTTTCTATTTTAGCTAATCTTTCATGTAAACTTTTTTCTTCCTATTTGTGAATAGGTATCGAAAATTTTATTTCTTGTACTTCGTCCATCTGTGACTTCTTTACATCTTATATGTTACTAACCTCAGCTATTCCTGTTCGTCTTTTTGTGTACAGTGCAATGAATTTATATTTTTAGCAACAAATATTTCTCTTAGTTTTCATTTAATGAATAGATAATGTAGGTAGATGAAGTGAAAGGGGTTATGGCCATCTCAATACGCTTAAAAGTATTTTAAATTCCACATTTTTTGTAATTGTGGGATGGTGGCTTTGTGTCGTATAACCAACTGAATGGATTAATGAATACATGCAATTGGGTCATTTATAAATTGGACATTGGGAGTGAAATGATTAATAAATTAATAACATAATAGCATAATAGGTATTCAAGTATTTCTTTTCCTGACACCAGCGAATATGATATACATAAGTTGGAATGGAATTAGTCAATAAGCATGTAGAAATCTTTATTCCTACACGCAATATATTTTAACTGGCTCTTGTTAATAGTAAAATAAATTTATATTTTGCACAGATAGAAAATCTAACGGATCGCATCGGATTTTTAGCCGGATCGCGCTTGATCTTTTTTTTCTCTTGTACTACTGCTGGCTGTCCATCACATACAAAATATAAAAGTAGAAAAGATCAAAATACTTAAATTAAAATTTTTACTTAAAATCATTTCTTAATTCGCTATAAGATGCGTGATGTTTACAGATTTTTATTTAAACTTTGCACGAAACATACCGTCATAGCAAAAGTTAGCCTATAAAAGAAAGAAAACAAGAGACAGTTTCGGGTTCAGTGGTATCTGTAATCGATAACACAACAAATGTTAAATAAAGAACAAACCACAGGGTACTTGGCAATTAATAATTGTCTTCTGCTACATACCACGCATTTTGAACTTATCATATGCATACGGCAATAAATATATACACTTTGTATGTCACAATTGTAATAAATAAAATATAAACATACATATATATATTTATAATAAATGTTTAATATATATACTATATTTTACTATACTATATCATATATACTATATGATTTACAAAAAAGTTGTTAAAATCAGATAAATTACATATAAACATAAGAATGGCGAAAACACTAATAATAGGCGTTTTCGGTTGCTCGCAAGTATGGCAAAAAATGCATGTTCGCCTATATTCGCTAACCGAGAAATTGGCATCACTGTTGCAATCTGTCAAGTGTTAAGTTTTTTGTAAATAGCAATTCTTGCATATGTGCACATAACGCAAACAAACAACATTTTTTATAAAAATAACATAAATTGAAAATGAAAATGAATACAAAATTAAAAGGAATGGTAAAAATATTGAAAATTACAAAATAAAAAACTGAAATTTTCCTTTTTTTTCCAATTATCAAATTTATGAAATTTGAATTTTTATTTACATGTAATTTTTGACACAAGATTGCAATATTCGTTGGAATTTCCAACTAATATTGGTAACACTTTTTTTTTAATGACCGATGTAGAGAAAATAGTGTTGTTGTTTTGCGTACATTTTAGCCAGTATAGACCAGGAAGTTGCTGTTTTTTGCCATGCTTCCGAGACACCGAAAAGGCCTATAAACGCATAAGACCGTGCTTTATTCGCTTATCTTTACATAGGTTTCTTGAGAATATTGTTTAGAAAATATAATTAAAAAAATTTAATATTATAGTCAAAAATACTATAACTCAACTTTATTATCTCTGTGATTAATAGGTTTCAAATAATAATTTATATTCTCAACCAAATTTTATTACTCCCGAACAATATATTTTATTTCATAGCAGTAAAATTTGTAGGAAATAACAACCACAACCACAGTGGTGCTCCCCCAAGTACTTATATTATTCTTAAAGTTTATTACCTAGTACAATCTTTGGGCATTTAATTTTGGCAACATCCAAGTTGGAATACTGTTCCTGTTAACTAAGATCAAAGCAAAGCTGAAAGCTTTTAGCCTAGTTTTGCTTGTTTTTCGAATTAAAGTTATTTAAGGGTGTGGATAAGCAGCTTAATCGGCAGCTATAAAAAAAATCCAAATAGTCTTATAATGGAAGGCTAAACGCCTGATTGATTAACAAATTGCAAACAAACAGTTCATTTCAATTTGTTTAGTGAAACCTTATATAAAGTGTTTACTATATAAAGCCGTAGTAAACAAAAACAGAAAACGTTTTGGTAAATATTATCATCTGTATAGAAAGTTCCAGAGACATTCTTTGAACATATACGAAAAGTGTTGAAATTTTGTATAGCGCTAGAAAATCGATTTATAAAAATTTAGAAAACTATTGCATATATTTTCCACCTGGTTTGAATAAAAGTTTATTAAGTATCCTAGAACAAGCAACACAGCCTTTTTTATAAATCGCTAATAATATAATTATTACACTTTCCGATTTTAAAGAAAGGCATAAGTACTGTTAAGAACTGTTAACAATTATTATAAGATAATATAATAATAAGTTAACATTATTACAGCCTCTATGAGTTTTTTCTTGCTAGTTATTTTTTGTTGCAAAATGAAAGTGAGCATATCTATATTTCGTTTTAAATTTAGAGTAAAAATAAATATTTCGTTTTAAAAGTAGTAAAAATACAAAATTGGCAATACTGGTGTGACACTGCATAACATTCATTTTCGGCATAGCCCGAAAGAGCGAACTTTGAAGTGCCCGAGACTCTGCATAATATGGCCCTTAGACATCATTGAGTAAAAGAAAAAATTGCAGACACCCAATTCAATCTAGCGAGCACCACAGTCCGAGAGGCTTACCAAGCGTAGGTTTATAGTCAAGAGTAATACAAGCCAAATGATGTTTACAGAACATAACATTCCGAATTTTTGAAACAAATGAAGAATTTATAATCACTAAATGAAAAATAATATATATTACCATTTGTTTTCGTAAAAAACGCAATCGTTCCTAGGCCATTGCAATGGCCATACTAAGGCCATACTAAGCCAGGTTTTAAGAGAAACCAAAAATTTTTCAAACTATAATTAAATAAATATAAATAAACAATATTAGCGTTAGACATCTAAAATCAGATTTTCTTTTTTTTTTTAGTATAAATTAATTTTACAATATGTAATAACTACATATTAGTTGGCTCTTGCCAAGTAACATACTTTATCACAAAATTTAAACTAAAAACTCTGTTATAAGAATATAAACATAAACTTAGATAGTATGATTTAACTTATCAAAAATATGTAAAGTAATATTTCAAAAATTTTTTGTTAATATTTAAATTTGCTGTTTAAATCAAAATTTTTAATTGAAAATTCTTAAAGTCAAAAAAAAAACTTGCACATGAAAATCAAGCTGAAAATGAATTTATAATAAAACAATATTCTAGATTAACGTTAAGAACTTCATTGGACTGTTCAAGTAAAACAATTTTTAAATAAGCCGCTGTTATGTTTACTTTCTTAATAATATTGTTTCATTTAAATCTTTATAGCTGCCAAGTTGAGATACCTACCTCTTCAAAATAGCAAAATTTACCATTTGGCATAATAAAGTTAATTGAATTAATCAACAATAAAAATAGTTGTGTAATCATGATTTCGAATATCTACGAAAAATTGGGAATTGTAAGTATATTAAATAAGATTACAAATACATAAATGTTTACAATATATTAAAATAATATATATAACTTATATTAATTAATTTTTTAAGCTTGATTATGAGTTATACCACATTCACACTGTCCCATTTAGGCGGTTTTGCTCATCAAAGCATAAATTTCCAACAAGGGAAATGATGGAAATTTGATATATGTGTCATATGTTTTATAAGTAAGATGTAAACATGCCTTGAGGAAGTAAATATTTATTAAAATCTGAGGTTTTAATAAATTGGTATTACGACCGATATTTAATTAGTTTTTTATATATATACCGGGCTTAGGTCGTTTATTTAACACATAGGTTTATAAAAATGTTTTTTTTAAAACAATTAAAAAATTTTTACACTTTTTTCCAACTGTGTTAAATGTTTAAATTTATTTAATTTTTATACAAAAATTATATTAATACAAATATTTCGGTCTACTTCAACAACTCCCGTTGACCAAAAGACAGCATTAGCAACCCATTGCTCTATGATGAACCATACTCCAAATTTTGAAGAAGTACAGATCATCAACAAAGACCCTAATTACAGACGTAGGCTAATGCTTGAAATGTTACATATTATTGAAGTTCCAGACAATCAGAGACTAAACTACAAAAAAGACACAGAGGGTCTTGCACAAATTTACAGGTCTCTGATTAACCATAAATAAAAAATTTAATATAAATTTATAGTTTTATATAAAAAAAGTTTTTAATTTATCTTCCATTGTTACCAATTTAATTTTCGTATATTTATTTTTGATTTAAATTTCAATTTTATTGTTTTTTTTTTTAAATTAATGTTTTGCTTTTGTTCAAATAAATTTAAATGTTAAAAATGTCAAACATTGAAAGAGACAACAATGTTTGTCATTTTTGGTTTTTGTTTTGATTGTATGTTTATATGTTTATTTACATATAATTAAATATGTAATCTTTTATATACACTGAAGATGGTCTACGAAGTAGACCGAAATATTTGTATTAATATAATTTTTGTATAAAAATTAAATAAATTTAAACATTTAACACAGTTGGAAAAAAGTGTAAAAATTTTTTAATTGTTTTATAAAAAAAACATTTTTATAAACCTATGTGTTAAATAAACGACCTAAGCCCGGTATATATATAAAAATCTGAGGTTTTATAATTTAAATATGTAGTTGATACATAAAATGTATATAAGTAATTAAATATATCAATTATATATTTTATTTTTTTGTGTGATATATTATTAAGTAAAGTTTATAAAAGTTCTATCAGCTGCATAAATGAACTCATTATAATGTGAACGTTCACTCATTAATTTAAACGAGCAAGTACTTTAATGAGACAGTGTGAATGTACTATTGCTTAAAAATTTCCACATTACTAATTTATTATTTATTTAATTATATATGTATATATAAATTTGATTTTTAACGTCCGTTTTGACGAAAGAAACTAAATTCCTAATATAAACTATTGTTTTCAATAGAGATGTGTCAGATGAAAATAGATGGTTTTTATATATAAAATGTATTGTTTACGCTTTATTTGGCAGTGTCTACTCTAATGTATTTCAAATATTATTCAAGCTTATCGAAGTTTCAACCATTATAAAGATCGAGTATACTTGTAATCGAACATTTATCATAAGCACAGCGAGTCCGTTGAACATATTTAAACACTAATGTTGCTCGAATATTTCCTATTATATAGATCCAGTGTATTAAACAAAATAGTTATGAAGTAAAACATGAAGTAGAGAACCGTAAGCATGTGAGTTTAAACTTGATTCAGGACAGCTTTTATAAAATCTGATTAATCAGTTAAATCAAATTTATCTGGCAGCTCTATTTGCAGTACACATGCACTTTCATAAATACACATTCCGTTTACGCGAGCCTTAAAAGTTGTTTTAAGGCTCTTAATATCGATTTGAAATTCAGTACCTAAACAGCTGAATTGTCAACTGTTAACTGTCAATAGGTATATGAATTTTATGACAAATAACACTGTTGACAAAAAAAAACTTAAAACATCGAGAAAAAAGGGAAATAAAAAGACAAAATTGGATAAAAGAAGAGAAAAGTATTTAATTAAAGTATTTGCAGATAATTAATAGTAAACTTGTTGGACGACAAGAAATATACACTATTTACACCATATTTATGAAATAGTTCGCCAAGAAATATAAATCGAAAGTTTTGTCATTTTTTTTAAAGAGTTGTAATCGTATTTCTCGTAATTTTGTAAATTTTATACGGGATATTCCTAAAATCTTCATTGTTGTTGTATTATATTTTTCCGCTATTTTGATTATAATATTTTTCTTTTGCTATAAAAGTAAAATAATTTGAAGTGTTACTCTAAAATTTTTTAGAATGTTTAAAATCAACACCGCTGAACAGCTGACTGATTGACAGCTATCTTAAAAGTGCTTTTAATTCTTGTGGGTAAATGCTTTAAAAACTAATTTTAAAATCAGTTTTAAAAGTGATTTCAAGATTTGCGTAAACGTAGTAACACTTTCAGAATTAATTCTTTTTTATGAGAAGTAAATTAATTTTTAACTAATTAATTGAATACTTATAAAAAAGTTTGAAATGATTGCATCAATTAAACTTTTAAGTTGATTTTTAAGTAACATTTTATATAAAATTAAATCAGAAATAAATTTTAATTAGGGAATATATTTCAAGATATGTAAAATAAAAATTAATATTAAATGAGTTTTGAGAAGTTAATGTTAATTTTATATTATTAACCTATCTATATATCACATAAACCAGTATAGAAATCACATTGTGTAAAACTAAAAATACCTACAATGGTTGGAATGTTTATCGGATTTTTGTGTATGGAAAAATTTTTGTTAATGTGGCATCCATATCAGATAGATTTTGTTTGATACCATTAAAAAGCCTTTGTGGCTTTATGTGTATTTGATCTTGTTCGCCGACATAGGACGTTGAGTGTATACGTTTATTCACGCTAAAAGTTTGTTAGTTCTCTTAGGTTTGCAGAAACTTCAAAATGGTATGTTATTTTTAGTAAAAATATATGTATACATAATAATTTATATTTTGTGCTAAAAAAATGTGTGGGAGCAATTTTTTAAATATTAAATATATTCCAAAAATCATATATTTTGGTATAAATGTGTAAAATTAATGTTGGTATATGTATGTACAACGAAACTTGCCGGAAAATACTATAGTATTGTTGGGATAATAAGGCAAGACAGATAGACATAACCCAGTAGAAAACGGATCGATCCGTCATCGAAGACGTCTTCAAGACATGGATACATACATGAAGACCGATCGATCCAAATGTATGACGGTCTTTGAAGACACTTTCATACAAATTAGCCAAATGTCTTCAATGAATTTTTGTGTACCTGTCTCGAAGACCGTCTCGAAGACCATGTCTTGCATAACGGACGCATTCGACAGAAAGTTGTGCGCTCTTAGTGCAGTGCTCATATAATTTTTTCACCCTTTTTTTTATTTCTACTCTTTTATTGCGCTCTTTAAATTTTAAATGAATTTCAATTTTCTCTTTAAATAAGTAGAAAGAAATTGTTGTATTTTGTACTTTTATTTATTTTATATAATAATTTCTTAAATTACATTCAAAATTAAAAGTTTTAAAAGTAAATTATAAATTTTATTATAAATTATTATAAATTTTATTAAGATATTAAAAATAAACTAGTAAAAACTAGTAAACATAATGAAAATTAATTTAAATAATTAACTTAATATAACTTAGCATATCTAAAATTAACTAAAACTAATATAAAATAATTTATAGCATTTCGCTATCATCAATTGTTGAAGTTTTATATGTTTTCAAAAGCGTTGAAGAGGATTTTGGTACAATTAAACCTTCTGATCTTAAGAGTTCTAAAATATCATTACCACAATGCCTGTTAATCCTGTGTTTTTTTAATATAACAGCTAATTTTTCACAAGTGTTTTTAGTTTTTTTATTTTCAACATCCTTTGTTTTGTTTCTTAAACAACTTTCACTGGAATTATTGTCTTTAATATTAATATCAATATATTTTCCAGGAACTAAGTCAATATTTCATTTGTTTTGATTTAATTTCTTTTTTTTAATATTTCATAGTTTAATGATTTTGTTTCTTTATTCATTTTGATTTTTTTAATATTTATTTCACAAATGTTTATTTACTACACTTCAAAATTATTGCGTCACTTCATTTATAAAACATAGCGTCATCTGAGGCAAAATTCAAATACGTTGCTATGAACACTAAAAATGAGAGAGAAAGCAAAGAAAGAGTATTTACATTCATGTTTTGAGCAATTGTTTTGCAAATTTGCTTGAAAATGCGGACGCGGTATCAAAGACCGTCTTGAAGACAATGTCTTCGAAGACCACTTTTTCTACTGGGATTGTTTTGCAAATTTGCTTGAAAATGCGGACGCGGTATCAAAGACCGTCTTGAAGACAATGTCTTCGAAGACCACTTTTTCTACTGGGTTTGATTGCACGTATATGTGTGCGTTGCGATTATTGAGTAAAGTTGCTATAAATACATGTGAAAAATAATACACATGTATTGTCTTGTGAATCAGCAATACTTCATTATTTTGCAAGTACTCCATACATTTTGTGCATATTTACAAGAAAAAAGACAGCTTATTATGATTTAAAAACATTTCAGATATAATAACAAGGCTGCTATCTTAAGGGCATTTTTTTGTTTTTTTGTAGCATCGCTTGCACCCTTGCGATAATAGTTTTATTTAAAAATGAGCATTCTAATGAATATTTTATTAGGCGCTTTATAAATAGACACGCCCACGTTAATTATGTAGCATTGTTTAAATTTTAGGCTTTTTTCTTTCTTTATTTCATATTTTTTAAAAAATGATTTGGAATTTTTTTTTACGTTTTATCAGCGTTAATATTTGCCACACCCTATTTATTCCAACTACCATATTTTACACAAGTAGAGTTTAATAAGAGTTATATTGAATGCAAACTCCCATACTCTATAGTTATTAATTGCATATTTTTTTTTATGCCTACAGTAGGCCCAAATTACAAAATGAAAATGTTAGTGTTTATTTTTGTTGTAATTTATATATATATATGTATAATATATACGCATTTGTATAAATTTTTTCGAACATAACCAAAAACAACTTATTCGATTCGAAATAAAATAATCAATTAATATTTACTCATTAATAAAAATAAAATAAGATAAATTATTAATATAAGTGATGTATTAAATCTTTAGGCTTCCGGTGTTACTGTGCTAGATGTATGCAAGACTACATACGAAGAAATTAAAAAGGGCAAGAAACATCGATATGTAATTTTTTATATTCGTGACGAAAAACAAATTGATGTAGAGACTGTAGGTGATCGTAACGCCGAATATGACCAATTTCTTGATGATATTCAAAAATGTGGACCCGGAGAGTGTCGGTAAGTAATCATATATAGGTCGTGTGCGAGTTCGAGTAAATTGAGGAAAATAGTAAATTATGTCGGTATGGCGCGAATGTTGGTATTTACCAAAATTTCGATTAGGATAAATTATGTTACCATTGTGAAAATGTTAAAAGATGTTTAATAAATAAATTTGAAAACTTTAAATCAAAAATAATAAATAAATGCAATAAATAAATATTTATATAAGGGCAGTGCAAAAAATCCCTAAGAAATTGCAATTTACTCGAACTCGCACATGCCCATAAACTTTTTTTTTAATTTCTATGGATTTAAGATGAAAACTAAACGTTACTAAAAATTCTTAACAATTTCTTATATTATTAATTTATATATTTATTATTAATTCACAGTTTTATGCTCATTAATATTAATAATACAAGTAATATAAGTTAATAAGTAATTAATGTCATTGTAGAAGTAAATAGTTTGTTTTTATGTTTGCTTTTTTTATAATATTTGTAAAAATTGTATTACATTTGAAAAATTTCTCTTACAAACATCCTTGTTAAATCGGCAGAACACTTGGGTGTATAACTTTTTTAAAACCAAATATTTTTTTTATCATTGTTTGCAACCGCTTCTAGAAGTAAAATATATAATATATAACTAAAAGCATTTAATATATAACTAAAAATATATAATATATAACTAAAAGTATTTAATATATAACTAAAAATATATAATGTATAACTGAAAATATATAATATATAACTAAAAATATATAATTCAACATAAAAACAATAATACATTTGATAAAATTTAACGAATTTTAACTTTACAAAAGTTTTTGTTGCAAAATATTATGGCCTTAGTAGAATCGAGTATAATACAGCAATAAGAAAATGCATCAATCCTATCACGGTGGGGTATAGGAATAGAAATTGGAAATTGTGATGAGAAAGATAAGTAGAGAGTACTAGAAAAGGGTATATAGTGATTTAAGTCTAAATTTTAATGAGCTCTGCCACTTTAGTGGCACAAAACTACAGTTAAATTGAGTTAAGATTATTGTTTGACTTTTTTGTTGTAACTCGTAAGGATCAATAAAACACAAAACAAGTAAGGAATTACGAGACGAATATATGTGCACATATGAGAGGGATTAGGGAGTCAGAATGGTTTGGGGTTGGATGGGTTTCACGAACGGCGGGGCTACGCCTCGGAGCCATTTATCGAATTCGACAATCAAGTGCTATTCAGATCACTTAAAAGGGACTACAGAAGTATTATATAATTATTAAAGTAGTAACTTTACTTTAATACTTAGTTTTTAAAATTGTAGTAAATGTTCACATATATATGTATAAAGAATAGCATTTAAGTTTCGATACGTTCAATGTATCTGCCTTTAATTTATCACCATTAATATAAAACAAATTCTAAGAAATAGTAATAAAATAAAATTGAAATTGATATCTCCGATATATACATAAGCTGTGATTAAAAACACATGCCGTCATTGTTTTCAATGTAATAATAAAATAATAAATTTTATATGTATATGTGATTAAAATATAACAGCTGTTTATTTTTTCGTATGTAATTTATTTATAGCTATGGTCTGTTCGATTTTGAGTACATGCATCAATGTCAAGGCACATGGGAAAGCTCTAAAAAACAAAAATTATTCTTGATGTCATGGTGTCCTGATTCTGCTAAAGTAAGAGAAATGTTTTTTGTTTTTAAATATTGTATTATAAAATTTAATGTAATTTATTTTTTTTAAAGGTTAAAAAGAAGATGTTGTATTCCAGTTCTTTTTTTGCTTTGAAGAAGTCCCTAGTCGGTGTTCAAAAGTACATTCAAGCTACTGATCTTTCTGAAGCTTCACGAGAAGCTGTGGAGGAAAAATTGCGGGCTACTGATCGTCAATAAGCATTTTGATAAAACTTTATCTTATTTGTTTTTTTATCTTTATTTATACATAATAGTATTTTCAATTTTTCATAACAATACATTGAAGAATAAAACTACTAGTAAACATTCTATTATCAAAATATGAGATAAATGGGTTATTTTATTTAAACATTGTTAGTCTTATATGTATATATATATATATATGTATTGCACATTATAAGTACTTCAAAATTTTTCTTAAAATGATGTCGGTGAACGTTTATATTCGAGTGATGAAAAGGATAACAATGTTAAGATTGAATTCATACAAATGAATTAGTAAAATGCAGTTAAAATAAAATAATTTTATTTATAGAATTGTCTGAGCCATAATTTAGATATTTGTATAACATTATACCATAATTCAATTAACGTTCATACGGAGTTTAAATGTCATACTCTAAAACGCTATGCTCAACATTATTTGCAAATAGGTAAAATCATAATTAGCAAGTTCCTCATTTTTTATTTTTTTGAACAACTAAGGGATTTTCTATTTTAGCTAATCTTTCATGTAAACTTTTTTCTTCCTATTTGTGAATAGGTATCGAAAATTTTATTTCTTGTACTTCGTCCATCTGTGACTTCTTTACATCTTATATGTTACTAACCTCAGCTATTCCTGTTCGTCTTTTTGTGTACAGTGCAATGAATTTATATTTTTAGCAACAAATATTTCTCTTAGTTTTCATTTAATGAATAGATAATGTAGGTAGATGAAGTGAAAGGGGTTATGGCCATCTCAATACGCTTAAAAGTATTTTAAATTCCACATTTTTTGTAATTGTGGGATGGTGGCTTTGTGTCGTATAACCAACTGAATGGATTAATGAATACATGCAATTGGGTCATTTATAAATTGGACATTGGGAGTGAAATGATTAATAAATTAATAACATAATAGCATAATAGGTATTCAAGTATTTCTTTCCCTGACACCAGCGAATATGATATACATAAGTTGGAATGGAATTAGTCAATAAGCATGTAGAAATCTTTATTCCTACACGCAATATATTTTAACTGGCTCTTGTTAATAGTAAAATAAATTTATATTTTGCACAGATAGAAAATCTAACGGTGCTGTTCAAAGAAAAACATTTCTACCTATTTCATTTCTGCCTATTTTACTTTTTACACCTTGATTGCAGTTAAAATCCCAGAGACCAAATGAATAAGACAGCTAAATGAGTAGAGTTAGGAGAAAACTCAACGAAAACAGTTAGACTCTGAACCCTGCAAAATTGTAGAGAGGAGCAGACAAAAAATTTTCGCCTCCTGCATTTGGTATTTTTATTTTTTTTACTCTATTCACTATTTTATGGCCTACAATGTCTAAATATTTCGACTATGTGAGTCGATATTCTAAACCATTGATTTTGTTTACGAACTACTAGCTCTTGTATCAGTGGTAGAATGATTTGGTTCGATTCCATTAAAAGATCGAAGGTTTTGGTTCAAAATCTGTTTAGATCCGAATTATATTCATATCGCATTTAGGTATATTGACACTATTACTCATATTAATGGTAATAGTACTAATTAAAAACTCTCGAAATAAGTAACGTCAGTTTAAGTAAGTTTAACATTGTTAAAGTAGTGAAGAAGCAAAGTATTAGCGCAATAAATAAAGCCATCTGATTGATGTTTCTAAAATAAAGAGAAAATAGGAAAAGTTTTTTTATATCATAATTTTAGTTAAAGTATTAACAAGATGCTGTGGAATTGAAAGTTCTCTGCTATACCTACTTCAATAATTGAAAAGAAATTTTATTTTGGCACTGCATCTCTAACTTCTTGATAATAATATTTAACTAAAGAGGTTTTCGAACAGAAATGAAACAACAACAAAAATTTATTTTTTTTTAAATTATTTTAATTAATTGAATTTTTGGCTGACCATACAGCTGTTTCGAGTATTGCCAAATACCCTTCATCAGGAAATAATTCTTATATTTAATTATTCGTAAATAATTATTTTTGAGACTGCAAGTACCAGGAATCGAACTCGGGTCCTGCCAAATATGAAGCTCAGAATCAGCGCACCTTAACCAACTGATCCAAAGCCGTACTTGACTTTTTATGTTCGCATATTTTTGCTGGAGTTTTGTTACTTTTGCTATAAAAGTTTTTATTAACAATTTTACTTGCTGTATTTATATATTAGAACGAAATCATAAACCAGCTGTAGAATAATTGAA
>NC_051848.1:100516458-100522985 GCF_002237135.1 Teleopsis dalmanni
ATAGAGTGATCAAATTTGAGCAACCTTTTTACCCACGCTATATGTCCATATAGTATGTCTTAATTCTAGAAAGTAAAAATCTTTTCACATTGCTTACATTATCACAAACCGTATATTCCGAAGGTTATATGAGGTTACTGCAGTAGGCGGTTCATTTGATCAATTCCCTTCGGCCTTGTAGTCCATTGTATAGACCATTACTTAACAGACGACTTTAACAGTTAGTTAACGACAACACCATTCTATATAAAAAGCATGATGTGTTTAATATTAATACTGAACACTTCTTTGGTAGAAATCAGGATATAATTGTTTAAGAAACTAGCTCTGCTTCTTAAACTAGAGGCGGGTAGTTGTAGAAAATTAGCGTTTTTTCCTCTTCCTTATCTCTACAATTCCATAAATTTTATAAAGAGAGTAAATCTATCTTGAAATAAGTAAACCTTTTAATTGTTTCCTATCAAATAACGACCGTATTAAGCTTGAAGACAGATAAGTGACTAAACTTGTCAAGACATATTAGTCTTCCGAATGAGACTACTCTTCAATAATAGTTTACAAGTGACAGTATGTATTCCAAAGTACCTTATGTGTAACCTCAGACGAAGATTAATATGGCTAATTCATCGGGCTTCAAATTTCTCTCAATATTGTTCGACCTTGAACTCTTATTAGAAGTACCCTATAAGAGTAGTTTATCTCGATTTGAACTGTCAGACAATCCTGAGCAATTTTGCCTTTAAAATCATTAAGCTCATTGAATGGATAGCTGCCTAGCTATTCAAGTGTATATTTGTGATTGTTTTGATAACAGAATGTCTGCCTAAGTAGACAGCGGCTTTTTTGATTACTAATACTTCTGTCTAATAAACACTACAGTGGTCAAGCGTACGGTTAACAAATTTTAGTCCTTTTGTCCATTGACCTTTAGTCCTAAGTCTTTTAAACAGACCGCAAACCATAATCTTCCGTTAACCTTTGAGCCGTCTATATCAAAATCACGTGTTTGTCACTTTCTTATAGGACCTAGGTCTCAAAATATAGGGATCAATTTATTGCGCATTGATTGCGAGTATTTGGCTAACTTAACCGGTTGAATATAAATATTAGAATTTAACCATTATTCAGTCTTCTATAAATTATCTCAATTATCTTATCACATAGTAATATGAACCTGCTTAAGTAATAAAGAAAAAGTGATGGATTTAAATGTATCCTCAACTTCTTTATTGCTGCTACAGCTAAGCCATAGTATTAGTCTTTCACAGAATACCGTGAGAGAACTCACGGTTTTTTTTTCACTGTTTTCAAGTTATTAACGTCAAGTCGCCTAAATTCAATTTCCACTCCATTTAACCAGCAGAATCGGATTAGTCCACAATTTAATTTTTATGGACGTTCAGCTGATCTGGTATTGCAAATGAAATTTTAGATTCAAACTTCCATGTTATATTATAACCAACCCAGAACTTTATCATTTATTTTGCCCCAGCATTTAGATCAACAATTCTTCTAATGTGTTCAGGTTTAGCGTGCATAGATCCTAGCTGACCTAACTTCACTTCCAAGTATTAAAGGAGGTTTTGCGTTTTATACAGATAGTTTTGTTTCCAATACTGTCGACACTAGTTTTGATTTAAAGCACATCACCAGGAGAAAGAAATTTAGTGTTACGAAAAGTACGAAAATTGGTTTAATCGTAAAAATGTATTGATCATTATGGAAATTCTTGGGAAAATAAATGAACCATTTTCACTGATTAACTACTGTGTTTTCATTGTTAGTCGCAAGACTTAATAGGCAGCCCTCGATATATATATATGTTAATATGTACAAGTTTGTATATACACGACTATTAAACTTTTAATCCATTTATCTGTAAATAGGTCAAATGGCACGCGGAATTGCATTCAGAGCAAGTGAAACTTAATTTCGGCAGTACCGTGAAAAGTGGAAAATGCCATAAAATTTAAAAATGAAAAATGGAAATTTTCAAGGATTTCATTTGAACACAAAACTAAGCCTTTGCTAATTTTCAAGTATGCAACTTAGAGCAAATTTGCTACATTTGTGCTGGTGTTCCATCGCCTTTCACTTTACTTTCTCTCGCTTGCATTGGTTGTAGTGTGCACTCGCGCTCTACTTGCAGTCCAAAAATGTGGCAAAGAAAATTATTTCTTGTACTTGACTTTGTTGGAACATTCCATTTTAACATTATGAAGTGGTTAAATAGCTTCCTTTTACCCTTGGGTCTCGAGTTCAATTTGTAAGCCAAGTTGATGTGGAAATGAGCGGAAATATGTAAGTAGCATGAAGTCAGTGGAAAGTTGCCTTATAATTAAATATATTTCATAACTGAAGTGCGCGTTGTTAAAACTACAAATTAAACAAATTAAGTTGCATTTTTTATTTGTATTTTGTACTGCTGAGTTAACAGCTACTTTTTCATTTTCACAAGTTACTCGTTTTACATGAAAGGAAAATTAAATGCTTTACTAATTAAAAATATATTAAAATCACACTTGTATTAAGGCAATTGAATAAGAATTTAATTATTAATTATTATATATTATTAACAAAAATTGTTAATGATGAAGTGATAAACAATAATCTAGTGAACGCGTAAAGAGGGGTTTTGAAGATACCATACTTCGAGTTAATAAAGAGTAAAAGTGCTCCAGTGCACTGGATCAAATAGCTTCAATATAATAATAAATTTAAGTACACATATTTCAATTATTGTTAGTATTTTAAACGTTAAAATAGTATTAAAGGTGTTCAAATAAATCCTAAGTATTTTGAATTTAGAATAAGCAACCAAACGGTGTAAGTTATCAGTATGATAGTCTATTATTTTAGGTTTAAGGTTAGGTTAGGTTTATAGGTTAGGTGTTGATGCGAACATAAGTACTTACACTCGAAGACAGCTATTCTTCATTCCTCATTGTTATTCCTCCCATTGTTTTCAGTTAAAGTGGGATCCAATAATTCTACGTTTGCCATCTCAGTCGAGTCAATGGAGAAAGAATTACAGGTTTGTAGGTTAGGCGTTGATGCAAACATTAGTACTTACACTCGAAGACAGCTATTCTTCATTCCTCATTGTTATTCCTCCCATTGTTTTCAGTTAAAGTAAATGGGATCCAATAATTCTACGTTTGCCATCTCAGTCAAGTCAATGGAGAAAGAATTACAGCCGCTTTATTTAGACTTCCAGCGGGACTATTATGATATTGAGATAAATTAATTGAAAGTGATGTTTACAAACAAAAACATTAACAAAAATATATATATATATATAAATAAATTAAATAATAAAATTTTAGTGTTTTGATCTATTACTGTTCGAAATTACTAACTATTGAAAATAATAGTTTATTTTAAGAACTTAGTTTCTTTTGTTCAAACGGTAGTAAAAAATCGATTTAATATATATAATAATATATTTGTTAATGAAAGAGTCTAAAGTACTATTTAAATTATTTGATTCCAACTCTCACATTTATTTTCCACTCAATCAGAACTTTTATCTTCGCTTATCAGTTTATTGACAACACTTACCAGATACCAGAGATACATTTCAATTACAGCGTTCTCTTCCAACAAATAAGAAATAAAGCATTTAAGTCCTGAATAAAAATAGAGTAAATCAAATTTGAGCTAACATGTTGCATAATGATTTAATCTTAACATTATTGTAAAAATACTTAATCGAGTAAGTAAAGCAAAGTAATTCATCTGATTGCCATAAAAAGTCTGCTTTTATTAGAAGCACTTCACTTACAGATACAATACATAAGCATGCAACCAAAAAGTTTTGAAGTTTTTGTATATTCAATAATGAAACTCAATTTTCAGTACACATACGAGGTTATATAGGTTTACTTATATCTGTGATATGTGCCAAACGAGGAAGGCAACAAAAATTACAAATCCTTTACACATCAACATCCTTTTCAACATCTCTGACTTTCACATCGAATTGAGGTACGTTCTACTCTGAGTCACGTCCTATTGCGTGCTTCATTATATTTACTAATAAAATTACTTCAAAAGTAGTAAAATCATTTTCCGATTCAATGATTATCTTTCTGGAGCAAACGGGTTGTGTGCTGTTGAAAACTATTGTTAAGTCAATGATTTTGTGAGAAGCATCCAGTATCCTTTTTTGGTGAACTAAATAAATAAATATAAATAAAAATCCTAGAAAGGTGTTGAACAATGAAATTAAAATTCATTGTGTTTATATTAAACTTTTCATTCGATCAAGGATGTACGTATGAAAAAGGTATACGACTGAGTATGTTTCAGAAAAGGGAACAAATTTTATTCCTACTTATCGTCCCGCATATGAGGTGGAGAAGTGCCATTTTATTATTTGTAGGTGAGCAATAAAAAGTAGTGATTTTTCTAATATGGATCTGATAGGTTCAAAATGTTTTATTATTTTTTTGTTTAAATATGAAAAAAAAAGTTAGCAAGCATACACAAAAAATGGAGCGAGGAAGGAGCAAAGAAGTGATGAATAGGATATAGTAGGTTATATATATGCAACTATTAGATTGAACTAATAATATAAGTTATTTATTTTCTAAATAAATCTTTTTATTTGTTTTATAATCTTTTTATCATTATTAGGTGCGATTTGTTCAAGTAAAAAGTGTCCAACCATTCTTTTGTGGAGTTGAGAACTATCAAAGCCAAACAGGACAATCTAGTTGATGTCGCGTTTTGCAGTAATCAGGAGATCAAATAATATTGCATGATTCAGCCTTTAATGAAACCTAGCGCAGAGGCCAGATTTGAGATTCCGCGGGTGTTACCTTATACTCTACATTCCCGGTCGTTAAAATTTCAATTATAGAGTAGAAGTAGAATCAAATTTTGGCATAAAATTGAATGGACTTGTGCCTCATGTGGTTAGGTTTCTCTCTATTAGCTCTTTGCTGCAGTACAATTAAGGGCGTTTTAAATTCATCTTTTAGGATGACTCCATCTTAAAATAGAACTTTATTATTTCAATAACTAATATCTTCTTATAACTTTGTCACTCCATGTAGTTTAAAAATGCCAAGAGTGGAGATTATAAAAATAACATTTAAAAGTGAAAACCCAAAAACAAATATTCCAATATTGGCAGATATAAGAGGAGATTGACTGTATTTGGATTTGCATTTGCAGTCATCTTCTGAAGGATGTATGTAATAGTTATGTCAGAGATGGAGCCATAGAACAGATAAGTAAAAATGTCGAATTAGATTAAGTTAATAAAATTTAAAATTTGCTCCTCTTACTAATAAAATTTAATTTTGCAAATTATCCGTTATTGAAAGTTTTGTATCTTTTACATTAGACAAGAAAGCAAAAAGTATTTGACTTTTGGAATTATACGTGTCTGTGCAAATGCAAAAAAAATGTATAAAATTTTTGATAAAATAAATGAAATTATAAAAATGAAAATCTTTTGAAGTAATTCATCGCAGTCTGTGCAGAGCAAATTCAAGAAAAGGCAAAATCAATTTCACAAAGGAAATTGAATATTAAATTTTTGTTTGGAACTTATTAAGATGCCCTGAGGACAAGTTAAATTGAAATTTCAGAAAAGATTTGCAATAAACCCTTGAGCAGCAAACACGAGTATGTGTCAAAATTGGTTTCATTTCCGTTGTACTTCCGGATAAGTACGTGATCAACTTAGCACTGATTAGTTCATTACAACTTCTATTAAGATACAAAAAACGTTTAAGTCTCATTCTTCTATAGATTACATTTTCATAGTTGTTGTAGTTTATTAGGTTTACCTTTGAAAGAGTATCTTTATTTTTAATTAATTATTATTATTTGTTTAGTGAGATTGCCAATTATAGTTCATTTATGTATATAATGATATATATATATTTTGAAACATATATGAAACATAAGTACATATATATATATGTATATATGCTTATATATATATGTATATATATGCCTAATTGGATTTACTAATTTTTAATAAAGTTTTTGACTGGTATTTGTTTTCAACATAGTCTGTTTGCTTGATTTAATATAGCAAACTGTTGACCTATTATTTTTTGCAAAAATATTTTTAAATAAATTTTATGTATTTGCTTTTAGAATTAGAAAAATATTTTCACTTTTTATTGACTACGAAAATTCACAATTTTTTATTGAACTTTTATTTAAACTTCTATTTGTGTCTCTAAAAGGAATTTGATATATTCTGTAGTAATTAAATTCGCTTCAAGTATATTAGAGTGATATGAAATATTCTATTTGCAGGAAATGCACCATTTAAATATTCAGCTGAAATATTTAGATTGATTTTCATATTTGAAATCACTGCAAATAAAAGTTATATCATTTTATTTTAACTTGTTTTTAATTGAATTATAAATAAATTTAAATTTTTGTTATATGAAAAAAAAAACATATTTTAAAAAGGACACTCAACTCACTTTCAATGTTTCTATAGTTGAAAAATATAATACTTAATTACTATTAAATTGTGTCACATAAAGACGATG
>NC_051848.1:100523085-100529804 GCF_002237135.1 Teleopsis dalmanni
TGTGTATTTTGCTTTAGAAGATTTAGTGTTTCCAGCAGAGATCGTAGGCAAATGTATTTGTGCCAAATTGGATGGCACACAAATTATAAAGGTGCATTTGGATAAGAATCTACAAACGACCATTGAGCACAAAGTAAGTGTTAAATAACACTTATTTCATTAAATCTTTTTTTTGCACTTGTGGTTTTTGCTGTTTAAAATTAGTGGTCCAATGTTTCGTTTACGCTTCATTGCTCAAACTGAATTGTAGCTCATTCATATATTGGTAACATTCATCAAATTTAATGAGTCTAGCAATTAACTTGCAGCAATTAATTCAATATGTCTAAATAATAATAATTCATTAAACAGAATAATATAACAATTTTGCATGATTTGCATAAGGAATTATTTGAAAATAATTTCTGTTGTACGAATACGAGAACGAGTACGCATAATTACCGTACATTGTCTATAAAGTTTTGTTGTAACATTGAAAAAATATTGTAAATTTTTTGCATTGCTATTTACTGTTATTCACGATTTAAAAAATTTTTGTTGCATTCACCATATTGAGTGGTGCTCGTGTCGGTTATCTTCATTTCTTGAACTTCGAATTTATTACTACATTTTTGGTTTATCATAACCAAACGTAACTGTAAATAAAGAAATTTAACATGAATCGGACTAGAAGAAAAATTGAACGCCCAAAGAATCCCTACTCAACCGCTAATATATTTTCGAGATGGAGTTTCTGGTGGATGAGAAAAATATTTCATAAGGGTTTGCAAGGACCACTTGAAGAGGAAGACTTATATCAGCACCGTAAAGACTTAGATAGTGAACGAGTAACTACAAAGTTTTCGTAAAAACAAGACGGTGCAATAATCCGTTCGCGTAGTTTAAATGCTGTGTATTTTTTAGAAGATTTAGTGTTTCCAGCAGAGATCGTAGGCAAACGTATTCGTGCCAAATTGGATGGCACCCAAATTATAAAGGTGCATTTGGATAAGAATCTACAAACGACCATTGAGCAAAAAGTAAGTGTTAAATAACACTTATTTCATTAAATCTTTTTTTGCACTTGTGTTTTTTGCTGTTTAAAATTAGTGGTCCAATGTTTCGTTTACGCTTCATTGCTCAAACTGAATTGTAGCTCATTCATATATTGGTAACATTCATCAAATTTAATGAGTCTAGCAATTAACTTGCAGCAATTAATTCAATATGACTAAATAATAATAATTCATTAAACAGAATAATATAACAATTTTGCATGATTTGCATAAGGATAAGGAATTATTTGAAAATAATTTCTGTTGTACGAATACGAGAACGAGTACGCATAATACCGTACTTGTCTTAAAAGTTTTGTTGTAACATTGAAAAATTGTAAATTTTTTGCATTGTATTTATGTTATTCCGATTTAAAAATTTTGTTGCATTCATATTGAGTGGTGCTCGTGATCGTATCTCATTCTGAACTTCGAATTTATACTAATTGTTTATCATAATCAAACGTAACTTAAAAAGAAATTTACAGAACCGACTAGAAGAAAAATTGAACGCCCAAAGAATCCCTACTCAACCGCTAATATATTTTCGAGATGGAGTTTATCAAATTTTATCTTTCTTATATTCCAAATTTATATTTTTATATATATTTGCTTATAATCTTCAAAAATTTATCACCTTTCTTTATACACAAGTAAACATATGTATGCTTATATACATATGTTCACATGTATGTATATATGTTTGTAAATAAAATCTTTGTCGTAAAGAGTTTTACGTTTAATCTACCGGCATATATTTTTCAATGCCCAAGGTCAAAATTATTAATCATATAAGGTGGTTGGTTAGTTGGTTGGTTGGGCGTGAAATTGTGTAGATTCTGTGTAAAGAGCGATGAGAGCGCATTAAATTCTATTGTCGGTAGTGCAAAAAAAATTTCATATTTCTCTTCTGCTCCGATACAAGCAGTCGTATATTTCAGTCTGCCTCTAACTTGCTACGATTGTGAAAAAGCAAAAAATATAAAAAATAAAAGCAAGTAAAGGAGAAACAAGTAAACATTTGCTACAAATTTTGCCTGGTTGATTCATTGTCGTCGTCGTCGTTGAAGTGTTTAACAAGACGTTTCGGTTAATTTTTAACTTTCCTAAGTTTATTAAAAACAGAATTTAAAAAAAATTTAATAAATAAGTAAATGCAAAAAATATTTAAAAGAAATAAACTCAAGTAAAATAGCTAAAGAAAGCTTGACGTCTTGTCTTTCGTTCGTACGTTCGATTATATATTGTCGGTTTTTCATATTGTTTTTTATATTTTTTTGTTTTTTTTTTTGTTGTCTTCTTCGTAACTCGTCAGCTATTACGTCTTCTTCGTCTCAACTTGAGTGAATTTTTGCTGATGCTGCTGCCTGAAGCAAATTAACTTTCTGCAACTTTTAGATAAGTACTAAATATAAAACAAAAATAGATGGATTATTAATATTAAAAAAATGTATTTTTTTTTTAACTTTTTGTCGTCGCTTTTAAAATTAATTTTTTTGTAGCTAATATTTTTAAAGTTTTTTTTTTTTTTGTCTTCTATAAATTTACTTTCCGAAACTTTATTTACTTTTCCGTGATTTTTCTCTGTATGCATATGTATCATATATATGTGTGTTTCTACGTATGCATTTACCTTATACTGTAGAAAATATATTTTCTTGTTTAATTTTTATTCATTCTACTATTTGTTCTCTCATAAACATACACAAACATAATTTGATGGATTTCATCATAAATGCAATGTTGTCACATTTCTCAAAATACTTAAATATGTGCAGAATGTTTAAAGAGTATATTACATTTAAAAAAAGTTTTTAGTTTTATTAAACCCAATCATTAACATCTATTAAAAGTTTCTTTTGTTTACATTTGCACACGTGCGTAAAAGCTTTAGTAATTATTTTTTTTATTATCTATTTTGTATAACATTAGTTTTTGTTTAGTGTTTTTTTTATTCTGATCACAATAAAAATTTCTCATTACTATGAAAAAAAATACGAAACATACAAATTAAATAAAAACATTCTCTTAATTCAATATGTCTAAATAATAATAATTCATTAAACAGAATAATATAACAATTTTGCATCATTTGCATAAGGATAAGGAATTATTTGAAAATAATTTCTGTTGTACGAATACGAGAACGAGTACGCGTAATTACCGTACATTGTCTATAAAGTTTTGTTGTAACATTGAAAAAGTATTGTAAATTTTTTGCATTGCTATTTACTGTTATTCACGATTTAAAAAATTTTTGTTGCATTTACCATATTGAGTGGTGCTCGTGTCGGTTATCTTCATTTCTTGAACTTCGAATTTATTACTACATTTTTGGTTTATCATAATCAAACGTAACTGTAAATAAAGAAATTTAACATCAATCGGACTAGAAGAAAAATTGAACGCCCAAAGAATCCCTACTCAACCGCTAATATATTTTCGAGATGGAGTTTCTGGTGGATGAGAAATATATTTCATAAGGGTTTGCAAGGACCACTTGAAGAGGAAGAGTTATATCAGCACCGTAAAGACTTAGATAGTGAACGAGTAACTACAAAGTTTTCGTAAAAACAAGACGGTGCAATAATCCGTTCGCGTAGTTTAACTGCTGTGTATTTTATTTTAGAAGATTTAGTGTTTCCAGCAGAGATCGTAGGCAAACGTATTCGTGCCAAATTTGATGGCACCCAAATTATAAAGGTGCATTTGGATAAGAATCTACAAACGACCATTGAGCACAAAGTAAGTGTTAAATAACACTTATTTCATTAAATCTTTTTTTGCACTTGTGTTTTTTGCTGTTTAAAATTAGTGGTCCAATGTTTCGTTTACGCTTCATTGCTCAAACTGAATTGTAGCTTATTCATATATTGGTAACATTCATCAAATTTAATGAGTGTAGCAATTAACTTGCAGCAATTAATTCAATATGTCTTAATAATAATAATTCATTAAACAGAATAATATAACAATTTTGCATGATTTGCATAAGGATAAGGAATTATTTGAAAATAATTTCTGTTGTACGAATACGAGAACGAGTACGCATAATTACCGTACATTGTCTATAAAGTTTTGTTGTAACATTGAAAAAATATTGTAAATTTTTTGCATTGCTATTTACTGTTATTCACTATTTAAAAAATTTTTGTTGCATTTACCATATTGAGTGGTGCTCGTGTCGGTTATCTTCATTTCTTGAACTTCGAATTTATTACTACATTTTTGGTTTATCATAATCAAACGTAACTGTAAATAAAGAAATTTAACATGAATCGGACTAGAAGAAAAAATTGAACGCCCAAAGAATCCCTACTCAACCGCTAATATATTTTCGAGATGGAGTTTCTAGTGGATGAGAAAAATATTTCATAAAGGTTTGCAAGGACCACTTGAAGCGGAAGACTTATATCAGCACCGTAAAGACTTAGATAGTGAACGAGTAACTACAAAGTTTTCGTAAAAACAAGACGGTGCAATAATCCGTTCGCGTAGTTTAACTGCTGTGTATTTTATTTTAGAAGATTTAGTGTTTCCAGCAGAGATCGTAGGCAAATGTATTTGTGGCAAATTGGATGGCACCCAAATTATAAAGGTGCATTTGGATAAGAATCTACAAACGACCATTGAGCACAAAGTAAGTGTTAAATAACACTTATTTCATTAAATCTTTTTTTGCCCTTGTGTTTTTTGCTGTTTAAAATTAGTGGTCCAATGTTTCGTTTTACAGCGTTTGAACAATACGGTCGCGATCTGTAGTGTACGGAAAAATTTTCAGCGAAAATTGAAAATTGTGTGTGAATATTTAAAAATAAATAGTTAAAACATAAATAAATTTGATTTTATTTAACAATAATTATTGTTTTTATATTCCAAAATAAAATTAAAATTTTGTGATTTTATTATATATAGCAATTTGCCGCTAATAAAACTTGCAGCTGACAAACTCTTTTTTCGGTATGTTCAGTGTATAAAACTGCTAGAAACGTACAGAAAATAACAAAATTCATACAATTAAAGTTTGTTTCTATAACATTCGAACATTAAAAGTAATATTTGGAGTATAAATATACAAGTTTAATTTGTTTATTAATAAATAAAAATTAATATTAAAATTTTCATTTATATATTTTTCGAATGTGAGAATGCAAGTTAAACAGCAATTTTTTTTTTTATTTTCTCATACATGCTTCTGCTGCATGGTATGTACATATGTATGTACATATTCTTGCGCATACATTGTGACCGAAAAGCTTTCGGAAATTCTCATTTAAAATTCGCGCGCTGTATATTTTCCGATATTTTAAGTTTATGTAGTTTGGCAGCACTGTCCTTAATTACTATGCCAAAAATGAGCGCGATCTGTCAGACAGTTCGTTTACGGCAGCTGTTGAAACCAGTTCACCTCAGTAGGGCGTTGCGAAAAAAACAATGGAAAAAAATATTGAACAAAGAGTTTGCATCAAATTTTGTGTTTCGAACGAAATTTCGTGTGCAGAATCGTTGCGAATGCTACAAAAGGCTTATGGGGAATCAGTTTTATCGAAAACTCAAGTTTATGAGTGGTACAAAGCCTTCCAGGACGGTCGTACGACCGTCGAAGACATTTCGCAACGCACTACTGAGGTGAACTGGTTTCAACAGCTGCCGTAAACGAACTGTCTGACAGATCGAGCTCATTTTTGGCATAGTAATTAAGGACAGTGCTGCCAAACTACATAAACTTAAAATATCGAAAAATATACAGCGCGCGAATTTTAAATGAGAATTTCCGAAAACTTTTCAGTCTAATGGATGTTGCCAGTGAACAAAAAGTGACCATACAATTTGTGAAATTTGTTCAAAGGCATAAAGCCAAAAAACATATGGAAATAACAAATTTTTTAAACAATTATAATAAACTAAATATATATAAGCTTATAATATATATTTGCCCCTTAACAAATATATAACAAAAAATATTTTATGCAAATAAATTTTGCGCGGCAGTTTTTTGCACTTGTCATTTTACTCTTATTCGTATGTGAATTTGATCAAAAATCACTTGCTCTGCTCTCTCACTGCAAGCAAACGGTTCAGTTTCTGTTATTCCTTCTTTCTCGATTTAACAACTTTTTTATATAGTTTTTCGATTTTCGTTTTTGCTGTTGTTTGTTTGCACAGAATAGAACTTAAATATTTTAGGCGGCCACCGTCTTGGAAGTCAAGTTATTTGTTTTTGAGGCCGTGCACTACACACTACACACATATGGTGTGTTTGTTAGTTTGTTTAATTTGTTGTGCAAGCGATGTTTGCAAATTTTCTTTTTATCTTCCCTTTCTGTTAGCAGAAGTAGCCAATTTCCTCAAAGAATTACTATTTTGAATCTTAAATTATTATTTGTTAATTTCAGAGCTACCTCAAACAAAATAAATCAAAACTTATATGCTTTGTTAACTAAAAGCCTGCAGTAAATTATTGAAATCCAATGCATTTAAAAATGTACGCATGTACATGTAAATGAACTGCATGTAAAGCAAAATTTTTGAACGTGCAGCCAAAAATTGCGACATCAGAAGCACATTAGCCTATATGATATCTAGATATACTATAAAATATTATTATATATTTACATAGCTTCCTTAGCAAAAAAAAAAAATTGATTTTAGAATGACTTTTAAAAACTTTATCTAAAGTACATA
>NC_051848.1:100529904-100542370 GCF_002237135.1 Teleopsis dalmanni
GAAGTGATTGACATATCACCGATTGTATGCTCCGGTTGTTGGACTGCATTATTGTGCTTAATTACGATATTTTAATTTAGAAGAATATCGTAATTTAGCACTCTATAAAGTCCACTAACTATTCAGCACGTAGTAAGGAATTAAACGAAACTATATATATGAAAACAAGTAACCAATTTTGATATTTAATATATTTTTAATTGCTATATTAATGTTCTAGAAAATAATTAGTTATGAAAGGAACAAAGTGAGTAATATTTTCTCGTTTGTTAATTCCAGTAGCTGGTCTTTATTGGACATTTTGCTTGCTATATTTTAATTATGGAAATATTTATATCGTAATTTTATTTCGTATAATATATTATTTTATTCATGAGAAAATGTTATTCGAACAATTAGCAGTGATTTTAGAACAATATTTAATAAGTAATTAACTAAAATGCATTTGGAAATGATTGACATATCATCGATGGTATGCTCCAGCTGTTGGACTGTATAGATGTGCTTAGTTACGATATTTTAATTTAGAAGAATATCGTAATTTAGCACTCTATAAAGTCCACTAACTATTCCGCACGTAGAAAGGAATTGAACGAAACTATATATATGAAAACAAGTAACCAATTTTGATATTTAATATATTTTCAATTGCTATATTAATGTTCTAGAAAATAATTAGTTATGAAAGAAACAAAGTGACTAATATTTTCTCGTTTGTTTATTCCAGTAGCTGGTCTTTATTGGACATTTAACTTGCTATGTTTTAATTGTAGATGTATGTATATCGTAATTTTATTTCGTATAATATATTATTTTATTCATGAGAAAATGTTATTCGAACAATTAACTGTGATTTTAGAACAATATTTAATAAATTATTAACTAAAATGCATTTGAAAGTGATTGACATATCATCGATTGTATGCTCCAGTTGTTGGACTGTATTGATGTGCTTAATTACGATATTTTAATTTTAGAAGAATATCGTAATTTTGCACTCTATAAAGTCCACTAACTATTCCGCACATAGAAAGGAATTGAACGAAACTATATATATGAAAACAAGTAACCAATTTTGATATATAATACATTTTCTATTGTTATGTCAACGTCCTAGAAAATAATTAGTTATAAAAGAAACAAAGTGACTAATATTTTCTCGTTTGTTTATTCCAGTAGCTGGTCTTTATTGGACATTTAACTTGATATATTTTAATTATAGAAAAATGTATATCGTAATTTTATTTCGTATAACATATTATTTTATTCATAAAAAAATGTTATTCGAACAATTAGTTGTGATTTTAGAATAATATTTAATAAATTATTAACTCAAATGCATTTGGAAGTGATTGACATATCATCGATTGTATGCTCCGGTTGTTGGACTGTATAGATGTGCTTAATTACGATATTTTAATTTGAGGAGAATATCGTAATTTTGCACTCTATAAAGTCCACTAACTATTCAGCACGTAGAAAGGAATTAAACGAAACTATATATGTGGAAGCAAGTAAGTAATTTTGATATTTAATATACTTTCAATTGTTTTATAAATGTCCTTGAAAATAATTAGTTATGAAAGAAACAAAGTGACTAATATTTTCTCATTTGTTTATTCCAGTAGCTGGTCTTTATTAGATATTTAACTTGATATATTTTAATTGTAGATTTATGTATATCGTAATTTTATTTCCTATAATATATTATTTTATTCATATGAAAATGTTATTCGAACAATTAACTGTGATTTTAGAATAATATTTAATAAATTATTACCTAAAATGCCTTTGGAAGTGATTGACATATTATCGATTGTATGTTCCAGTTGTTGGACTGTATTATTGTGCTTAATTACGATATTTTAATTTGAGAAGAATATCGTAATTTTGCACTCTATAAAGTCCACTAACTATTCAGCATGTAGAAAGGAATTGAACGAAACTATATATATGAAAACAAGTAACCAATTTTGATATTTAATATATTTTTAATTGCTATATTAATGTTCTAGAAAATAATTAGTTATGAAAGGGACAAAGTGACTAATATTTTCTCGTTTGTTTATTCCAGTAGCTGGTCTTTATTGGACATTTAACTTGATATATTTTAATTATAGAAATATGTATATCGTAATTTTATTTCGTATAATATATTATTTTATTCATAAAAAAATGTTATTCGAACAATTAGCTGTGATTTTAGAATAATATTTAATAAATTATTAACTCAAATGCATTTGGAAGTGATTGACATATCATCGATTGTATGCTCCAGTTGTTGGACTGTATAGATGTGCTTAATTACGATATTTTAATTTGAGAAGAATATCGTAATTTTGCACTCTATAAAGTCCACTAACTATTCAGCACGTAGAAAGGAATTAAACGAAACTATATATGTGGAAACAAGTAACCAATTTTGATATTTAATATATTTTCAATTGTTTTATAAATGTCCTAGAAAATGATTAGTTATGAAAGAAACAAAGTGACTAATATTTTCTCATTTGTTTATTCCAGTAGCTGGTCTTTATTAGATATTTAACTTGATATATTTTAATTGTAGATTTATGTATATCGTAATTTTATTTCGTATAATATATTATTTTATTGATATGAAAATGTTATTCGAACAATTAACTGTGATTTTAGAATAATATTTAATAAATTATTACCTAAAATGCCTTTGGAAGTGATTGACATATCATCGATTGTATGTTCCAGTTGTTGGACTGTATTATTGTGCTTAATTACGATATTTTAATTTGAGAAGAATATCGTAATTTTGCACTCTATAAAGTCCACTAACTATTCAGCATGTAGAAAGGAATTGAACGAAAGTATATATATGAAAACAGGTAACCAATTTTGATATTTAATATATTTTTAATTGCTATATTAATGTTCTAGAAAATAATTAGTTATGAAAGAAACAAAGTGACTAATATTTTCTCGTTTGTTTATTCCAATAGCTGGTCTTTATTGGACATATAACTTGCTATATTTTAATTATAGAAATATGTATATCGTAATTTTATTTTGTATAATATACATTGTGACCGCAAAGGTTTTCGGAGTTTCATTTAAAATCGCGCGCTGTAAATATTTTCGATATTTTAAGTCTATGTATTTGGCAGACTGTCTCTTAATTACTAATGCAAAAATTGACGCGATCTTCCAGACAGTTCGTTTACGGCAGCTGTTGAAACCAGTTCACCTCAGTAGTGCGTTGCGAAAAAAACAATGGAAAAAAATATTGAACAAAGAGTTTGCATCAAATTTTGTTTTTCGAACGAAATTTCGTGTGCAGAATCGTTGCGAATGCTACAAAAGGCTTATGGGGAATCAGTTTTATCGAAAACTCAAGTTTATGAGTGGTACAAAGCCTTTCAGGACTGTCGTACGACCGTCGAAGACATGCCGCGTTCTGGACGACCTTCGACCTCTACCACCGACGAAAACATTGAAAAGGCAAAGGAAATCGTGTTCAAAAATCCTCATGTGAGTGTTAGAGAGATAGCACGAGAGCTAGGCATCGGTCGTGAGATGGCTCGTTTGATTTTGGTGGACAATTTGTGTATGCGACGTGTCAACGCCCGGCTTGTTCCGATTCACCTCAATTTGTTCAACATTATCAACGATTTTAAGGCCAAACATTCAATAAATACCATCGAACAGCCACCGTATTCACCTGATCTTGCACCGTGTGACTTTTTCCTGTTTCCCAACCTCAAATTACCACTCAGAGGAACGCGTTTTGAATCCATAGAAGACGTAAAACAGAATTCGCAGAGGGAACTCAAAGCCATACCGGAAAGCGCCTAATAAAAAATGTTTGATGGATTGGAAGAAACGTTGGCATTGTGTATCGTTTCTAATGGAGCAATTTTGAAGGAGATAAAATAAATATTGATGAAGATTAAGAATTTTGCGTTTTATTTATTTATGACCGGAAACTTTTCGGTCACAATGTATTATTTTATTCATAAGAAAATGTTATTCGAACAATTAACTGTGATTTTAGAACAATATTTAATAAATTATTAACTCAAATGCATTTGGAGGTGATTGACATATCATCGATTGTATGCTCCGGTTGTTGGACTGTATTGATGTGCTTAATTACGATATTTTGATTTGAGAAGAATATCGTAATTTTGCACTCTATAAAGTCCACTAACTATTCAGCACGTAGAAAGGAATTAAACGAAACTATATATATGATATGAAACAACCAATTTTGATATATAATACATTTTCTATTGTTATGTTAATGTCCTAGAAAATAATTAGTTATGAAAGGAACAAAGTGACTAATATTTTCTCGTTTGTTTATTCCAGTAGCTGGTCTTTATTAGATATTTAACTTGATATATTTTAATTATAGAAATATGTATATCGTAATTTTATTTTGGATAATATATTAATTTATTCATATGAAAATGTTATTCGAACAATTAGCAGTGATTTTAGAACAATATTTAATAAATAATTACCTAAAATGCATTTGGAAGTGATTGACATATCATCGATTGTATGTTCCGGTTGTTGGACTGTATTATTGTGCTTAATTACGATATTTTAATTTTAAAAGAATATCGTAATTTAGCACTCTATAAAGTCCACTAACTATTCAGCATATAGAAAGGAATTAAACGAAACTATATATATGAGAACAAGTAACCAATTTTGATATATAATATATTTTCAATTGCTATATTAATGTTCTAGAAAATAATTAGTTATGAAAGAAACAAAGTGACTAATATTTTCTCGTTTGTTTATTCCAGTAGCTGGTCTTTATTGGACATTTAACTTGCTATGTTTTAATTGTAGATGTATGTATATCGTAATTTTATTTCGTATAATATATTATTTTATTCATAAGAAAATGTTATTCGAACAATTAGCTGTGATTTTAGAACAATATTTAATAAATTATTACCGAAAATGCATTTGGAAGTGATTGACATATCATCGATTGTATGCTCCGGTTGTTGGACTGTATAGATGTGTTTAGTTACGATATTTTAATTTTAAAAGAATATCGTAATTTTGCACTCTATAAAGTCCACTAACTATTCAGCAAGTAGAAAGGAATTGAACGAAACTATGTATGTGGAAGCAAGTAAGTAATTTTGATATTTAATATATTTTCAATTGTTTTATAAATGTCCTAGAAAACAATTAGTTATGAAAGGAACAAAGTGACTAATATTTTCTCGTTTGTTTATTCCAGTAGCTGGTCTTTATTAGATATTTAACTTGATATATTTTAATTGTAGATGTATGTATATCGTGATTTTATTTCCTATAATATATTATTTTATTCATATGAAAATGTTATTCGAACAATTAACTGTGATTTTAGAAAAATATTTAATAAATTATTACCTAAAATGCCTTTGGAAGTGATTGACATATCATCGATTGTATGTTCCAGTTGTTGGACTGTATTATTGTGCTTAATTACGATATTTTAATTTGAGAAGAATATCGTAATTTTGCACTCTATAAAGTCCACTAACTATTCAGCAAGTAGAAAGGAATTGAACGAAACTATGTATGTGGAAGCAAGTAAGTAATTTTGATATTTAATATATTTTCAATTGTTTTATAAATGTCCTAGAAAACAATTAGTTATGAAAGGAACAAAGTGACTAATATTTTCTCGTTTGTTTATTCCAGTAGCTGGTCTTTATTAGATATTTAACTTGATATATTTTAATTGTAGATGTATGTATATCGTAATTTTATTTCGTATAATATATTTTATTCATGAGAAAATGTTATTCGAACAATTAACTGTGATTTTAGAACAATATTTAATAAATTATTAACTAAAATGCATTTGGAAGTGATTGACATATCATCGATTGTATGCTCCAGTTGTTGGACAGTATTGATGTGCTTAATTACGATATTTTAATTTGAGAAGAATATCGTAATTTTGCACTCTATAAAGTCCACTAACTATTCCGCACGTAGAAAGGAATAAAACGAAACTATATATGTGGAAGCAAGTAAGTAATTTTGATATTTAATATATTTTCAATTGTTTTATAAATGTCTTAGAAAATAATTAGTTATGAAAGGAACAAAGTGACTAATATTTTCTCGTTTGTTTATTCCAATAGCTGGTCTTTATTAGATATTTAACTTGATATATTTTAATTGTAGATGTATGTATATCGTAATTTTATTTCGTATAATATATTATGTTATTCATATGAAAATGTTATTCGAACAATTAGCAGTGAGTTAAGAATAATATTTATAAATTATTACCTAAAATGCATTTGGAAGTGATTGACATATCATCGATTGTATGCTCCAGTTGTTGGACTGTATAGATGTGCTTAATTACGATATTTTAATTTGAGAAGAATATCGTAATTTTGCACTCTTTAAAGTCCACTAACTATTCAGCACGTAGAAAGGAATTGAACGAAACTATATATATGGAAGCAAGTAAGTAATTTTGATATTTAATATATTTTCAATTGTTTTATAAATGTCCTAGAAAATAATTAGTTATGAAAGAAACGAAGTGACTCATATTTTCTCGTTTGTTTATTCCAGTAGCTGGTCTTTATTGGACATTCAACTTGCTATATTTTAATTATAGAAATATGTATATCGTGATTTTATTTCGTATAATATATTATGTTATTCATGAGAAAATGTTATTCGAACAATTAACTGTGATTTTAGAAAAATATTTAATAAATTATTAACTCAAATGCATTTGGAAGTGATTGACATATCATCGATTGTATGTTCCAGTTGTTGGACTGTATTATTGTGCTTAATTACGATATTTTAATTTTAAAAGAATATCGTAATTTAGCACTCTATAAAGTCCACTAACTATTCAGCACGTAGAAAGGAATTAAACGAAACTATATATATGGAAGCAAGTAAGTAATTTTGATATTTAATATATTTTCAATTGTTTTATAAATGTCCTAGAAAATAATTAGTTATGAAAGAAACGAAGTGACTCATATTTTCTCGTTTGTTTATTCCAGTAGCTGGTCTTTATTGGACATTCAACTTGCTATATTTTAATTATAGAAATATGTATATCGTGATTTTATTTCGTATAATATATTATTTTATTCATAAGAAAATGTTATTCGAACAATTAGCAGTGAGTTAAGAACAATATTAATAAATTATTAACTAAAATGCATTTGAAAGTGATTGACATATCATCGATTGTATGCTCCAGTTGTTGGACTGTATAGATGTGCTTAATTACGATATTTTAATTTGAGAAGAATATCGTAATTTTGCACTCTATAAAGTCCACTAACTATTCAGCAAGTAGAAAGGAATTGAACGAAACTATATATATGAAAGCAAACAACCAATTTTGATATATAATACATTTTCAATTGTTACATTAATGTCCTAGAAAATAATTAGTTATGAAAGAAACAAAGTGACTAATATTTTCTCGTTTGTTTATTCCAATAGCTGGTCTTTATTGGACATTTAACTTGCTATATTTAAATTATAGAAATATGTATATCATAATTTTATTTCGTAAAATATATTATATTATTCATAAGAAAATGTTATTCGAACAATTAGCTGTGATTTTAGAACAATATATAATAAATTATTAACTAAAATGCATTTGGAAGTGATTGACATATCATCGATTGTATGCTCCAGTTGTTGGACTGTATAGATGTGCTTAATTACGATATTTTAATTTGAGAAGAATATCGTAATTTTGCACTCTATAAAGTCCACTAACTATTCAGCAAGTAGAAAGGAATTGAACGAAACTATATATATGAAAACAAACAACCAATTTTGATATATAATACATTTTCAATTGCTATATCAACGTCCTAGAAAATAATTAGTTATGAAAGAAACAAAGTGACTAATATTATCTCGTTTGTTTATTCCAATAGCTGGTCTTTATTGGACATTCAACTCGCTATATTTTAATTATAGAAATATGTATATCGTAATTTTATTTCGTATAATATATTATTTTATTCATAAGAAAATGTTATTCGAACAATTAGCAGTGAGTTAAGAACAATATTTAATAAATTATTAACTAAAATGCATTTGGAAGTGATTGACATATCACCGATTGTATGCTCCAGTTGTTGGACTGCATAAATGTGCTTAATTACGATATTTTAATTTGAGAAGAATATCGTAATTTTGCACTCTATAAAGTCCACTAACTATTCAGCAAGTAGAAAGGAATCAAACGAAACTATATATATGAAAGCAAACAACCAATTTTGATATATAATACATTTTCAATTGCTACATTAATGTTCTAGAAAATAATTAGTTATGAAAGAAACAAAGTGACTAATATTTTCTCATTTGTTTATTCCAGCAGCTGGTCTTTATTGGACATTTAACTTGATATATTTTAATTATAGAAATATGTATATCGTAATTTTATTTTGTATAATATATTATTTTATTCATAAAAAAATGTTATTCGAACAATTAACTGTGATTTTAGAACAATATTTAATAAATTATTAACTAAAATGCATTTGGAAGTGATTGACATATCATCGATTGTATGCTCCAGTTGTTGGACTGTACAGATGTGCTTAATTACGATATTTTAATTTGAGAAGAATATCGTAATTTTGCACTCTATAAAGTCCACTAACTATTCAGCACGTAGAAAGGAATTGAACGAAACTATATATATGATATGAAACAACCAATTTTGATATATAATACATTTTCTATTGTTATGTTAATGTCCTAGAAAATAATTAGTTATGAAAGGAACAAAGTGACTAATTTTTTCTCGTTTGTTTATTCCAATAGCTGGTCTTTATTAGATATTTAACTTGATATATTTTAATTGTAGATGTATGTATATCGTAATTTTATTTCGTATAATATATTATTTTATTCATATGAAAATGTTATTCGAACAATTAACTGTGATTTTAGGACAATATTTAATAAATTATTAACTAAAATGCATTTGGAAGTGATTGATATATCATCGATTGTATGCTCCAGTTGTTGGACTGTATAGATGTACTTAATTACGATATTTTAATTTTAAAAGAATATCGTAATTTTGCACTCTATAAAGTCCACTAACTGTTCCGCAAGTAGAAAGGAATTGAACGAAACTATATATATGGAAGCAAGTAAGTAATTTTGATATATAATACATTTTCTAGTGTTATGTTAATGTCCTAGAAAATAATTAGTTATGAAAGGAACAAAGTGACTAATATTATCTCGTTTGTTTATTCCAATAGCTGGTCTTTATTGGACATTTAACTTGCTATGTTTTAATTGTAGATGTATGTATATCGTAATTTTATTTCGTATAATATATTATTTTATTCATAAGAAAATGTTATTCGAACAATTAGCTGTGATTTTAGAACAATATTTAATAAATTATTAACTAAAATGCATTTGGAAGTGATTGACATATCACCGATTGTATGCTCCGGTTGTTGGACTGCATTATTGTGCTTAATTACGATATTTTAATTTAGAAGAATATCGTAATTTAGCACTCTATAAAGTCCACTAACTATTCAGCACGTAGTAAGGAATTAAACGAAACTATATATATGAAAACAAGTAACCAATTTTGATATTTAATATATTTTTAATTGCTATATTAATGTTCTAGAAAATAATTAGTTATGAAAGGAACAAAGTGAGTAATATTTTCTCGTTTGTTAATTCCAGTAGCTGGTCTTTATTGGACATTTTGCTTGCTATATTTTAATTATGGAAATATTTATATCGTAATTTTATTTCGTATAATATATTATTTTATTCATGAGAAAATGTTATTCGAACAATTAGCAGTGATTTTAGAACAATATTTAATAAGTAATTAACTAAAATGCATTTGGAAATGATTGACATATCATCGATGGTATGCTCCAGCTGTTGGACTGTATAGATGTGCTTAGTTACGATATTTTAATTTAGAAGAATATCGTAATTTAGCACTCTATAAAGTCCACTAACTATTCCGCACGTAGAAAGGAATTGAACGAAACTATATATATGAAAACAAGTAACCAATTTTGATATTTAATATATTTTCAATTGCTATATTAATGTTCTAGAAAATAATTAGTTATGAAAGAAACAAAGTGACTAATATTTTCTCGTTTGTTTATTCCAGTAGCTGGTCTTTATTGGACATTTAACTTGCTATGTTTTAATTGTAGATGTATGTATATCGTAATTTTATTTCGTATAATATATTATTTTATTCATGAGAAAATGTTATTCGAACAATTAACTGTGATTTTAGAACAATATTTAATAAATTATTAACTAAAATGCATTTGAAAGTGATTGACATATCATCGATTGTATGCTCCAGTTGTTGGACTGTATTGATGTGCTTAATTACGATATTTTAATTTTAGAAGAATATCGTAATTTTGCACTCTATAAAGTCCACTAACTATTCCGCACATAGAAAGGAATTGAACGAAACTATATATATGAAAACAAGTAACCAATTTTGATATATAATACATTTTCTATTGTTATGTCAACGTCCTAGAAAATAATTAGTTATAAAAGAAACAAAGTGACTAATATTTTCTCGTTTGTTTATTCCAGTAGCTGGTCTTTATTGGACATTTAACTTGATATATTTTAATTATAGAAAAATGTATATCGTAATTTTATTTCGTATAACATATTATTTTATTCATAAAAAAATGTTATTCGAACAATTAGTTGTGATTTTAGAATAATATTTAATAAATTATTAACTCAAATGCATTTGGAAGTGATTGACATATCATCGATTGTATGCTCCGGTTGTTGGACTGTATAGATGTGCTTAATTACGATATTTTAATTTGAGGAGAATATCGTAATTTTGCACTCTATAAAGTCCACTAACTATTCAGCACGTAGAAAGGAATTAAACGAAACTATATATGTGGAAGCAAGTAAGTAATTTTGATATTTAATATACTTTCAATTGTTTTATAAATGTCCTTGAAAATAATTAGTTATGAAAGAAACAAAGTGACTAATATTTTCTCATTTGTTTATTCCAGTAGCTGGTCTTTATTAGATATTTAACTTGATATATTTTAATTGTAGATTTATGTATATCGTAATTTTATTTCCTATAATATATTATTTTATTCATATGAAAATGTTATTCGAACAATTAACTGTGATTTTAGAATAATATTTAATAAATTATTACCTAAAATGCCTTTGGAAGTGATTGACATATTATCGATTGTATGTTCCAGTTGTTGGACTGTATTATTGTGCTTAATTACGATATTTTAATTTGAGAAGAATATCGTAATTTTGCACTCTATAAAGTCCACTAACTATTCAGCATGTAGAAAGGAATTGAACGAAACTATATATATGAAAACAAGTAACCAATTTTGATATTTAATATATTTTTAATTGCTATATTAATGTTCTAGAAAATAATTAGTTATGAAAGGGACAAAGTGACTAATATTTTCTCGTTTGTTTATTCCAGTAGCTGGTCTTTATTGGACATTTAACTTGATATATTTTAATTATAGAAATATGTATATCGTAATTTTATTTCGTATAATATATTATTTTATTCATAAAAAAATGTTATTCGAACAATTAGCTGTGATTTTAGAATAATATTTAATAAATTATTAACTCAAATGCATTTGGAAGTGATTGACATATCATCGATTGTATGCTCCAGTTGTTGGACTGTATAGATGTGCTTAATTACGATATTTTAATTTGAGAAGAATATCGTAATTTTGCACTCTATAAAGTCCACTAACTATTCAGCACCTAGAAAGGAATTAAACGAAACTATATATGTGGAAACAAGTAACCAATTTTGATATTTAATATATTTTCAATTGTTTTATAAATGTCCTAGAAAATAATTAGTTATGAAAGAAACAAAGTGACTAATATTTTCTCATTTGTTTATTCCAGTAGCTGGTCTTTATTAGATATTTAACTTGATATATTTTAATTGTAGATTTATGTATATCGTAATTTTATTTCGTATAATATATTATTTTATTGATATGAAAATGTTATTCGAACAATTAACTGTGATTTTAGAGTAATATTTAATAAATTATTACCTAAAATGCCTTTGGAAGTGATTGACATATCATCGATTGTATGTTCCAGTTGTTGGACTGTATTGATGTGCTTAATTACGATATTTCAATTTGAGAAGAATATCGTAATTTTGCACTCTATAAAGTCCACTAACTATTCAGCATGTAGAAAGGAATTGAACGAAACTATATATATGAAAACAAGTAACCAATTTTGATATTTAATATATTTTCAATTACTATATTAATGTTCTAGGAAATAATTAGTTATGAAAGAAACAAAGTGACTAATATTTTCTCGTTTGTTTATTCCAATAGCTGGTCTTTATTGGACATATAACTTGCTATATTTTAATTATAGA
>NC_051848.1:100542470-100550475 GCF_002237135.1 Teleopsis dalmanni
ATAACAAATGTAATTTCACATCTTAACAATATAGAAGCTATTATCTAACTTCTTGCTGAGTTCAAGCCTATCTGACACCAGTTATTTTGGGAAAGTATGGAAAATAAGAATAATTCGGCGCAGGTGCGTTTATCAGCAGTGGGCAAAAAGAGTAAAAGGAAAAAGTCACAAAAGCAACGCTATTGGGCTAAAAAACACCAACGTTTGCCTGAAATTTGGAATGGTGATCAATTTCGGACTAATGGTGAATCAATTCCTGGGAGAGAGGTGGAAAATAATAATAATAGTAGATTTGTCAGAAAGAGGAAATTCGCTGGTTTATTGTCCGAGACAACTCATGTTGAAACTAAAGGAAATAACGCAGCTGAGGCAGATGTAAGTAAATTAGTATTAATGTGCGTATTAGAGCGGTAGTGATAGTTTTGTAATTATGTTATAGCACTATCCCGAGTGTTGATAGTAGTCGATGAAAGTTTTAAAAACTTTTCCAGTTTATAAAAAAGTTTATACGTTTACTCAAATACGACATTTCACTTTTTAGTAAACCAAAGCAAACAATGGTAGAATACATGTTAAAAACTAATGTATATACTAATTTAAGACTTGTTTCTATTACTTTATCATTGACTCCTTTGAAATACTTTGAATTTAGTGTTTAATTTAAATTTTTTAAAATATTTCCCACTGCAGCTCAGCTGTTGTTTCATCGAACAGCGCAATAATTATCAGAATAGTGATGCGGTACTATTTAGTCTCGTCCGTACAAGTTTAACAGTATTAGCAAGGTACATTATCAATTAAACAAATTCAATATATTTGTTTTACTTTATTTTTAATAAAATTGTGTACTTTCTATATTTATATCTTACACCCGTAAGATGTTTAATATCTTTTTACAACTGGTAACTATACGTTCTTGATGCTTACTCTATTTGCTGAGGTAGACTGGTTTCCCTTTTGAGATTTGTTAAATAGAAAAACTCGGAATTTAGTTTTATTTTAACTCTTTGTTTGTCATTATTTCGTAATCCAATATCAGCTAATAAAACTCAATTATGTTAAGTTGTTGAAATACACTTTCTTCTCATTACAAAATCATGAAAAGTAGGTACAGTTGATCGGTCACAGATCACCGTAACTTAGTTACAAAAGCATGAACACCTATATTATTTACGAAATACTAGGCATTAGGCATTTTTTACATGAATACAAATAAAAAATGAAAAAATGAAATCACATGAGTAACATAATTTATACGAATATAACTCATGCGATTCCTTAAGCACCATGTTAAGCAGACAGTCATGGTAACGTCACGTTGGTTAATTTAGTTTTGTTTAGTAATGAATGTATAATGTAAGGCACAAAAAAGGAAAAATGAAAAATGAGGTAAATCTTGATATGGTTTCACTTCTATATTTAAAAATACCTGCCAACCACAAAATATAAAGAGCTGAAATACAAACAGACTTTTGACTGGTGCAACCCAGAGAGCTCAATCAGAGCTTAGATTGGTGAAACAGTAACTGTGAATTGTCCACCAATTTTGTAAATTAGAGTTATGTAGTATAATATTCATTCACTAAATACAAATGAGATTCACAACTTAAAACTAAACTCTTTTATAACATATTGAAATTAATTTTGCTTCTGTATTAAAGAGGATGATGTGCTAAAGGATTTCCTGGAAAGCTCGGGGCAAATATAGACAATATATATCATAACTATTGCACATGCTTGCAATAATTTTTAAAATTGGATTCTTTGAACACAATATTATAGTAAGGGAACAAGGGAGCACTTATATGCAATATTTTTAAACTGACGATGGTTTATTTGTTTTATATATGTTTTATATATGTATATATGTTATTATGTGTTGAAAACAATCCTAACTACGGAATAGTATATATTGATTTTGCCTTACGTTATAACATATAAATTTAAACTCATTTGGATTAGTAAAGCCAACAAAAAAAATACACTTATTGTGTTCCTGAGACATGCAGCAAAAATTTTTCTTATTATGTCGTTGGAAAAATCATTACTAGTGCCTATAAAGGTAATAATATTCAAGCTTTCTAAGGAAAGCTTGTTCACCGAAATATCTAAAAAAATATAATACTATAAATAGCCAAACTTATTTAGAAAACTACTTTTCAGAAATGGGCTTAGTTAATCATTCATAAAATTTTTTTTTTTTTTTTTTTTTTTTTTGAATTTTATTTTGATTTTTATTGAATCTTCTAAAAATCAACTTAGAACTAACAATAAATTTTCGCTGCTAATTGCTGTATTAAATTATTTGAAGAAAGAAAAATAGATAATTAATTGTCCTTAGCCAAAGCTTCGTCCAATTTCGTTACCATGTCGGGCGTTATTCTTGAATAGCCGGGTTTATATAGTTTTTTTTGAGTCGCTGTGTACCAGCGCTTTGGGTAAGGTTGCTTGTAAGTGGATTTTGATGGTTCCTGAGTTTGATTTTGTACTTTTGTGTGTTGCTGGTAATTACATCTGTGACTGTGTCAATTCGAAGATCTCTATGAATATTTGCGTTTTTTATATACCAGGGGGCACCGACTATTTACCGGAGGATTTTTGATTGAGTTCTTTGAAGTTTTTCAATGTTTGATGGAGAAGCAGAGCTCCAGAGTTCAATTCCGTAGGCCCATATGGGTTTCATCATTGTGTTGTAAAGTTGCACTTTATAGGTGAGATTAAGTTTAGAATTTTTATTTATCAGCCAGTTTAGTTCTTGTTGTTTGAGTTTAATTTGGTTACTTTGGTTTCTATATGCTTTTTCCACGTAAGCCTTCGGTCGAGGTGCATTCCTAAGTATTTGGTGTCATTGCATTGTGGTATTACTTTTCCATTAATACGAAGGGCAGGACAGGTATCTCGTCGTAGAGTGAAGGTTATGTGTACACTTTTCGATTCGTTAACTTTTATTCTCCAGAGATCGAGCCATTTTTGCAGTTTGTTGAGGTGGTCTTGAACTGATTTTGTGGCTGTGAATGGGTCGTCACTATGGCTGAGAATGGCAGTGTCATCCGCAAATGTTGATGTTGTTGTACAGTCACTGGTTGGCATGTCTGCTGTAAAAATCAGGTACAGCAAGGGGCCCAGAACACTACCTTGGGGTACACCTGCCATAATGGGGAAGGCATTGGAGACAAAAGAATTTTGTTTTATAACAAATCTTCTATTTGAGAGGTAGTTTTTGATAACTGAGGATATATTGTATGGTAAATGTTTCTCAAGTTTTCAGAACAATCCTTCGTGCCAAACTTTGTCAAAGGCTTGGGTTATGTCTAGAAAGACGCCTGAACAATACTGCCTCTTCTCAAACGTTTCCTTAATTACTCGTACTATGCGGTGTACTTGTTCTATTGTGTTGTGTTTTTCTCTAAATCCAAATTGGTGGTTAGGTATTATTCTTTTCTTATTTATATATGGCATTAGTTGTTTTATAAAAAGTTTTTCAAATAATTTTGAGAGAATTGGAAGCAGACTTATGGGTCTATATGAGGTGACTTGAGCGGGGTCCTTTCCGGGCTTGGGTATCATCATGATTTTGGATAGCTTCCAGTCGTTTGGAAAATATGCAGTCCTTAAAATAGCGTTATAAATAAAAAGTAGTTGGTCTTTGGCGATTTGTGGGATCTCTTTCAGCATTTTCGCTGTAATTAGGTCGTAGCCTGGGGCTTTTTTGGTATTTAAATTTTTGATTTCGCTTTTTAGTGGTTTTTTACTGAAGCAAATTGTCATATTGTCGTTTCGTGTGGAGTAAGGCAGAGAGTCAAGTTTTGTTAAAGTAGAGATTGGGGTAAATACATATTTAAGGTGATTTGCAAAAGCAGCACCCTTTTCCTCATCGCTTTTAGCCAGTTTCCATCTGTAAGTCGGAGGGGTGCTCTGTGTATAACGGGCTTTTTCTTGAGTTTAGTGGCTTTCCAAAGGGAGTAGTTTGTTGTTTGCGTTGGAGACAACTGTGAAATATAATTTTCGTATTCTATGCGATTTTTTTCTTTGAGTAATCTCTGAAGTGCTTTCGTCAGATTCTTGAGTTGTTTTTTAATACGGGGGGATCGTTGTTGTTGCCATTGGCGTCGTACTTGTCGTTTCTCCTGTATAAGGGTTGCAATTTCGTTCGATGTATGGTAGTTTATAGGTTTGTGGGGTATTGGGAGTGGGGTTGATATTCGAGCGGCTTGTTGAAGTAAAGCTGTGAAGTCCTGGACTGCCTTGTCAATTTCAATATTTGATTTTAGGGAAATGTTGGTGTTAATATGTGAGCTAACATATTTTTTAAATTTTAGCCAATTTGTGTGCTGGTTTGTGAGCTTTTCTTCAGATTTTGGATTGACTATTGTTGTGTTTCTAATCAGAATAAAAGTCGGCGTGTGATCAGAGGAGAGTTCTAAGGATGCCTCGGTAGCAATTTGATCTCTTTTTAAATTCTTTGTTACCGCAAAATCAATGACGTCTGGAGTTTTTTTCCGATCTGAAGGCCAGTATGTTGGTGTGCCAGTGGAGGATATGTTAAGGTCGAGTTTTGATATCACGTTCATCAGGGATTTTCCTTTGGTGATATAAGTCTTGAGCCCCAGAATGTGTGTTTGGCATTGAAGTCGCCGGCCGCTATGAACTTGGGTCCAAGCTTTGTAAAATATTCTTCGAATTGAAGTTCCGTTATTTTATACCTTGGTGGACAATAGATTGAGGTTATATTCAGACCTTTTATGTATTCTTCTAGACATATGCTTGTCGCCTGCATATATTCTGCTTCAAGGGTTTGAATTGGGAAGTGTTTAATGTGGGTTTTTATGAGGACAGCAGATCCGCCTCTTGCTCGTCCACTGGGGTGTTTCGAATCGTAGAGTATGTAACCAGGTATCTTAAAGTAGCTTTTCTCGTTAAAATGGGTTTCTGAGATCAGCATGACGTCAATTTGATGTGATTGTAAAAACAATACAAGTTCGTTTTTATGTTGGCTTAAGCCGTTAGCATTCCAGAAGCAAATTTTGATTGCATTCATGGTTTGGATAGGATTGAAAGTAAGATATTTGATTTTGAATCATTCCCTGCATCATATTTTGCATGGTGTTCATAAATTGTGTCATATTTTCCATAAACAGTTGGATCATGTTTTCAATATTTGAAGATGGTTTAGTAGAGTTTTCATTTTGGACGTTGCTTGGGCCAGTGAATCCTCTAACAGCGTTTGCATATGATATTTGTGTACACGTATTGTTGGAGTCAGATGGAGCATTTGGCTGAGATCGCATTTGAGTAGGGTGTGGTGGGATTACTGACTGAGAGCGGGGACGCAATGCTGGAAACATTCTTTGTTTTTCGGTAGTGTATACTACACATCCTTTATAATTAGCGGTGTGGTTGCCTCCACAATTTCCGCATTTTTTTGTTGTTGGGTCATTCTTATTTGATGTGCAATCCTTAGTGCGGTGAAAGTCGCCACATGCAACACAAACACTACGGAGTGTGCAATAGGACTTCGAATGTCCATATTCCTGACAATTAGTACACTGCACCGGGTTTTTACGCTTGTGCGGTTCTTCTACTGATATTTTTCTGTGTAGTAGGAATTGTAGGGAATAAATTGGATGAGCCTCGTTCGATTTGAGTTTCTTTCCTTCAGGTTCATAAAATTTCTGGCAGTATTTCTGGATGAACTGGCTAACATTACTGAAAAATGCTAACCAACTATTTTATAAATGCATTATTCGATAAAGGTATCTTAGTTTTTATATAACTATGTATATTGTAAAACATGATTAGCTGAAATCACATGCAAAAGCAAAATTGTTGAAATTTATTTTAGGTACTCTGTCTTCGTATATAAAAATCGTTTTATATACCTATTAACAGTAATTCAATAAATAAATGCATACGTAAAAAAGCTCAGTTATACATTAAAATACGTTTAGTTAAATACAAATTGTTAAAGCAACGCTTATTGACATTTAGAAAAAAATTCTACGTTAAAAAGACGAAATAAAGCCTCATGAGCTAAATATTATATGCCAAGCTCTTGACGACTGTGTTAAAATTTAGAAAGTTTAACACATATATCATATTACATGAAGATCGTTAACAGCCTCATCACTTCAAGACTTGTCTTCCTTTTCACACGCATTTTAGTCGACATCTTATGTTCTTACTATTATAAAAATACAATTTAATATTAAAATTTAAAATGAATTTAACAAAATTCAAATTGTATCCTAAAATGATCAGTTTTTCAAAATTTACATTCTCTGATTTATGCTACAATAATTTTAGAAACATTCGTCAAATTCAACGCTGAAGGGTACGATTTGGAATCCAACCCCAAAATGCTATGATATTGTAGACTTGAATAAATTAGAGATGCCCTTTATTGATCTTACTATGTGCCCAACTACTCCAACTGATCAAGTAAGTCCCTCAAAACAGTAAAAGAATATATTTAAAATTCAAATAAAACTTAGATTGAAAAAAACAAACTCAACAGTGGGACTCAGTATTCATCCAATAATGAGGAAGAAAGTGATGTAGGTCAACCAAACAGGAAAGTGGATATTGCTACAGAAATATTAGCGGATACTAATGAAAGCATGTTTGAAGTGGTAATTTTATTTTGTCCTACATTCATTTTTAAAGTAAAAATTCTTAAATTGACCTACTTAAATATAATAACACAATTTTAGCAAAATTTATTAAATTCCACGCCGACTGACAAAGTCGAAAACTCTATACCACAACGCTGTGGAAGTGTTGTAGAATCAATGTCGAAAGTGTGGCAATTACTTAATCCCAATGGCAATTCCGTTCCAACTGGTCGGGTTAGTATTTCAAACCTATTGTAAGAGCAATTTATTAATACAACAAAAAACCAAATATAGGTGCAAAAAATCAGACTTAATAGAAGAATATTAAATCCTCCAAAAAGGACAATGGATACAAATTTCAAAGATAAACTGACCTTAATTGAAAATTTGTTGAAAAAGGTAAGCACCGAAAACTAAATATTTTTATATACAATATTATTTATATTCTCTTATATATATATAATAATACAACTCAAGAAATGCACAGAAACAAGCGATCATACCAGTGCAGATGTGAGTAGAAGGAGCTATCATGAGGACTCTGATAAGATTATGACAAACAGTTGTTCGATTCAGGATCCAAGCACAATAAGTGATGTTGACTTGGATTTAATTGCAGACCTGAACGGAAACATATTTAAACCAGTAAACGCCATAAATTATGTATTCTTATTTATATTGATTTATTTATATATAATAATATAACTCTAGGAATGCACAGAAACAACCGATGATACAAGTGCAGATGAAAGTAGAAGGAGCTATCCTGAGGATTCAAGTGATAAAGATTTGTCGAAGAGTTGTTCGATTCAGGAGTCAAGCACAACAAGCGCTGATGACTTGGAGTCAATTGCAGATCTGAACGAAAACATATTTAAGCCGGTAAGCGCCATAAATTATGTATTCTTATTTATATTGATTTATTTATATATAATAATATAACTCTAGAAATGCACAGAAACATTCCTTTTTCTTGCGAGGTAATTGCAAGAAAAAGTTTGTTATGAATAAAACTGTAAAATGAAAGAAATTTGAAAAACAATTATTTCGAACAATTATTTGCAACTTCATATTTAATAGAACGGAAACGTAAATGCATTGATATATTATATTGTGCTTGAAATAATTCTAAGATATATATTTTATACGTTTATATATGTATGAATATAGTACATATATTTTTCATATATTTAGAAATTAATATTTAATATTATTTATTTAACATTGATTTATTCATATATTTATTTATTTATTTGGATATATTTCTTATATGACATGAGGTAAATTCCGTAAATAATTATTTATGTATAAATAGTAATAATAATGGAACATACATCTTGCGGCTTTCCATTACTTTTATATTGAAATTGTGGTAGCGATTAGCAGATATTTTT
>NC_051848.1:100550575-100556793 GCF_002237135.1 Teleopsis dalmanni
AAGCAACCTGGAAACACCATTTGTTTTTTGTGTAATTTTTCCTTTTTTTATAGGCATGAGTTAAAATAATCTATAGTAATTTTCTACATTAATATCCTTTAGACACGCAAATCATAAATAATCTAATATTATGACCGCAAAATACACTCACACCTGTTCACATAAATTTCAATAAATTGAAAAAAAAAAACAAAAAAAAAATAGAGAGAAAATTATTGTAGAAAAAATTGCTAAAAAATATTGAAAATTTAATGTGGCGTGATTTTTTTACAATTTCATTTGATTAAATTTACGCGGTAATAATTTAATTGTGAGAGAAAACTGATAAAATTATTTACAACAGTTTAAATTTATATATTGAAAATAATTGAAATCAGTGCAATATTCTGTGAATGCAGTTATAATGTACAGAAATTATCAGATAATGTCAACCAATCCCAACTACTATATGTCGGCTTCATTTATCTTAATTCATCACAATCTCATGCGTAAAGTTGGGTACTAACAATTTTACCAAAGAAGTAGATGCATGCAAGACATAACTTCCATCTTGGCACAATGCGAGGCCCATCTTAAACCACTGCTGATCTTTGGCTCACAGCACTCGGTGGTGTATACGCAACTCAACGTCGAATGCAACCATTTAACTGAACATTCTTTACGCGCAAGTTTGGATATTAACCACAGCCACTACGAGTCGGACCTCAACTGGTCAGTACAGCCGAAGCTGCGGGCCACTGACCTCCGTAGTAACGGATTTACAACTCTGGTCGTGTGTCGCAAATGCCGACTTCACTTACTACCATGTACACTTTTCGCACAAATGTCGGCATGGCAGCGGGAATTTAGTCGCCTCTTACAACAGACATGCCTTACCTCGGGAAGATTCCAATGCCTTACCTCGGGAATATTTCACCGCACATAAACAAATATATATGTAGTGCACTAAACCTGTGTGGTCGTTTTGCGCTGAACTATGGGGGAGCGTTAGCAAAAAAAAAAAACGTCGAAATAAACCAATGTTTCCAGAACAAGTTTCTATGGAACATAAGGAACAGCGATATACACCGCGATCTAAAATTGTCCACAATCACTGAAGAAATACAAAAGAAAGCAGCATGTGAATACAGAAGCTGTGAACATCATAGCCTCGTATGGACAAACAAGACGACTGAAAAGGCGAAATGTCGCTGGCATGGCATCGAATTCGAATGTAGAGTAATTAATTTAGAAAATTGTTTATATATGTTGTTATATTATTGATCAGATAAAAGCTATTCATTGTGTATAATGTGAATAGTCGTAGCAATAAATAAATACGATAAAGTACACTTCATACCATTTAAGTCTGAAATAGAAGTTAGCTCAACTTTTTATAAATTCATATTTTAAGTGAGATTATTATCAACAACAATCAATATTTTTTCATATAAATTCCTTCAGTTATGTTCTTTAATATGAAGAGTTTATGTCTCAAGAGTACGAACTTTTGAATATGAAACTTTTATGGAAACTTTAAATAACACTTACCCGACACTTGTTACCCGCTTTATCAATAAAGCAATTTAGGAAAACATTTTCTAAAAATTATTTGTTACTTACGTTAAATTAATGACTGTAAATACATTTTACGACTACTTTGGCAGGACATTAGAGGTACTTGTAAAATCTGCATAAAATATGAACTCTGATAAAAACAAAAAAAAACCAAGGGACCGACCATTCAATGTATTAAATAAAAAAGCAAAGTTTCATAAACTCAACATTATTTATGCTTTCAATTTTTTTGCTAAAAAAGTAACAAAAATAAAAATTGTCATTATTTTAAAAAACTTTCCACAACATTTAAATCATTTTGCTGAATACCGCAATATGGCAGCTATTCCAGAGCATTGAGTGTCTCCATTGAGTGTCTCTGTTTCCATTTTGACTCTCCGTCATACTCGTAAAATTTAACTGAAATTTTATGCACGGCGACTACTATTTTCCATATTTTTTTGCTCCATTTTGCCCGTGGACTAAAAGTTATCACACTTACGTTTATTAAGCGTAGAATGGTGAGTGTTAGGGTCATATCTCATGTTGTACCCCATAGATTTTTATTATGACCATTTTGAGTTGGTATTACTTGCGACAAAGTCGTTGTCGATGGTTTCGCTGTCGGTGCCGTCGGTGCTGTCGGTGCTGTCAATGCTTCAATGCGGTTCGGCGGAAAAAACTCTACTTGTTCACTTCCTTTCTGTATTTTTCATACTTTATTACAAGGTAACTTAAAAGCAGTCTAATAGTGCAGTTTCCGTGTTTTGAAAAAGTAGTACTCAGAAAGCACCCTGTATAAGCACAACTAACTAGCATTTTAAAATACTTGCACGTATCACAAAAAGTAAAATAGCAGCTAAAATTATTATTGTGTGATTATTATTATGATTATACGAAAGAGTATAAAACAGAGAGCTCCGTGGCTTCCGAGCTCACTTGAGTTAAATATGTAAAAACACATGTCGAAATCGCCAGGATATCAGCAAACACTATGTTTAGTAGTTATTTAAAATGTCGTTGACACTTGCATTTTAAATTTTGAATTTTGAATTAGCACATTTCAAAATATTTTAGTTTCGCTTTAAACTTTTTTTATCATCATATACTTTCTAATAAACTATACTTTTCTATTAAGGTAGACTAAATTTCTCTTAAGTCTGTAAAGTTCTTATAAACATTTTATTATAAAACAAAAAAGTACAATATACAGTATACATCCGATTAAGACTAGGACATACCATTTTAATTCACATATAATTATTCAATAGATCACCACCATCCTCCTTAGAACTCATACAAACCGAATGCTCGCATCTCTCAAAACACAGAAACACCATATTTGGAAACACACCCCCGTTCAATCTATTAGTTGACACTTCAAAATCAAACATTCTGTTTATAAGTAAGTATCTCCAATGTGTGTTTAGGCACCCAAATGTAACAAAACAAAAAAAAATATGTATTTCTTAATTTAAACTTAACAGTACACCCCATCCCCTCTACAAGCCACCTTTCCACACGCAAAAAGAATAAAAATAAAAAAATAAATCAGGGTAATTAAGCCCTAATCATACTGCCATCATACCTTCAGAGCTAAATCGAAGCTAAATAGTTTAACTTACTGTTTCGAGACAGTGGACTACACCCATAAATGAAAATTCACTGAAGAAGGAGATGGTCTTAACTCAATCTAATAAATTTTATATATTAACACTTTCTTTTTAAATCAACTTTTCACAGAAAAGCTAAGTAAGTAGACTGGTTGACTATATTTTAATTAGGCTTTAATTAGAACAATCACCAGTGATGAAAACATCGATTATATGTATTTAAGTATAGTGTGATGAAGATTAGGTTATAAAAACTATTTGATTGTCTTTGTAAAATATTGAATGCGAATCCTTAAAAATAAGCAAGCTCTTTGTGCGTTGAGTAATGCGTTAACCGACCTTGTCCAAAAACCTAATTTTCTAAATATTCCCAAAAGTCTCTTAGAATGATTAAAGTCAAACAGGGAAGTCTTCTGCAGAGATTCATAACTGTTTATAACACATATTTTCTTTGTTACGAAAGGAGATTGAAGGAGAGAGGACATTGAAAAAATTGTAAAAATTCCAAAGAATGTGAAGACTGCGCCATTAACTGGTAGCTGGTAAGTAGCTCGTCAGTGAAAGGGTTAGAGTACAAAAATTCCAAATGTTTGTCTGTTGCTGAATGACTTGCATTGCATTGCATTTGATATAAGTCGAAGATTCAATCCATTTGACTTAATTGACTTGATTGAGTTACTGCACTCTTCAACAATTTGAACGAGGGAAGTACTCGAATATGAAATAAAAATTTTAATACGTACTGGTAGTTTTTTGCTGAAAAAACAAAAACAAAACCTTCGCTACAGTAACCACAGTGTAAAAAGCTTAAATAAAGTACTCTCACTTCTTGCCAGTTGCAGTAATGCATGCACACAATTATGATATCATTATGATATCGTACATTTTCCTACGTTTTCTTCTTCGCTTAGTGAAGCGTTGAACGAAATATTTGTTACGAGAAAAGTCCACACCTCCGTAAATAATAAAATTATGTCCGCCGGAGGGTGTAGAGTAGACCACATCTATAAATTATTCGATCGAAGTCATTAAATCATGCACATGTGTACCCCCTAGTCTTTTCCAAACACATTTTTCCTTTACCCTTTGTTCATAGTGGAGAGATGATGCATTGAAAGTGCATTGACATTTACGTAATAATGACTCCGCATATGAGCCTGAATTCAACGGTATTTTCCTTTAATTTTTTTTTTTTTAATTTAATTAAAAGGTCGACATTTACCATATATAAAATCTTATTTTGTGCTCTTTTGTCTTTTTATATTTCATATAAAATATAAATCTAATGCATATATATATTTGGTTGTTTATACAAATAAAATATGTATTATATAAATTATATAAAAAGAAAAATGTTTTATAACGTATAGTTTATGTGCTTACATACTTAACATATAATCTAAAAACATTATTATTATTATAAGTAGAGTGGTATAAACTCGATCATTAACGGTTTATGTTAAAGCGTTCATTATTGAATTATCATCTCTTACGCTCTCTATAGTAGACAATACTTGCTCTACAAAAGAATGATTATTTTTACTATATAGTGGAAAGTCTTAATCTTTTTTAAGTCGATGTTTGATCACTTTGAATCGTTGATCAATTCTGAATTAAAAATTCCTCCAAAAATATATATAAGCAGTGCATTCTCCAAGGATATGAAAAAATGTATCTGGTACTCCATATATAAACTGTATTTGTCGGTTTCTGTTAGTCTGACATACACTTTCTGCTTGATCAAAGAGCAGTAACCAGTTATCGTTCCAATTTTCTCTGTAGAATTAAGAGTTATTTGCTTTTCTTCTCACAGTAGTTCGGGCAAAAGAGCTTGGTGCAAAACGATCCTCCCTCCTTCGTTAGACGATTTGTGGTTAACTTTATTGTTATAATATAGTTAATAGGGCTTTTGAAATGATTTCGACACCCAAAATTGGATTCAAACCATATGGTTGCCTTGAGGCCGCTACTTTAGCAAATTGGTCTACTACTTTATTGCCATTAAAACAATCATTGTATACAGGTATGCAGTGTAAAATCGTATGATTCTTAAAAGCAAGGTTTTGTAACACATTTACTGTTCCGTAGCGCATTAAAGAGTTTCTCGGTACCAAGCCTGAAGTTTTAGTAACTGCCTATATATTTATTATAAGGACTACTCTTAACTGTCTTCTGATTGTAAATATCTTTCGCAAATATTTATAGCAAAAATTTTAGTTTGATTTGATTTAATTTAGTAATTATTCACAGATCGACAAATTTTTTGTTGGAAATACCCGAATTCGAACCCTGTTCAGTTTCGATGGCTTCTGTGTACAAGACAATATCATGCGTGAAAGGCACGGATAGACTTATCGGCTCTGTGGAACAATGTGGAACGATGGCAAGATACTTTTTCTAAAACGTCTTCCAACTTCCCAAATTTTGAGTTTTTGAAGCATATAAACCTACTTGTAACAAAGTGTTACTTAAGCATAGGAGGCGTTCCTAGCCTACATTTTTTGTCAGATTCCTGCTTTTTGTGCATAAGTCATTATGGATCATCATTCTCTTGTTTGCATGTAGCTCTTATAGATCTCAGCATATTAATTATATCCAGTATTCTGTAGTCTATTCAGTTTATTTTCCTTCAGTTCATTTGCACATAAATTTTGCACTTTTGCAGTCGATTAAACTACTCCACCTCATCTTTACCTGTATTTTCATTTTACCGAAAAATTACTATGAAATGTTGAATTTAATTTAACAGATTTTAAGATGATTTTTTCATTTCTACGAACAAGGTTTTTGGCAATCTCATTCAAAAAATCAAACATATAACATTTAAACTTTGCGAAGAACAAAACACTAATTTACAGCCAGATAATGAGACCAGCACTACTTTATGGGTGTGTCGTGTACAGAAAAGTTGCCGACTCTACTATCAAGAAGCTACAAGTTGCTCAAAGTTAGGCTTTCCGAAGTCTCTTCAAAGTGCCATGGTACATCCGCATGAATGACATGCTAAGAGAGCTTAGAATAGATCCAGTCAAAAAATACATAAGGGACAAAACCCTGAAGCTATATGCG
>NC_051848.1:100556893-100565440 GCF_002237135.1 Teleopsis dalmanni
TAAATATTTTCTGAAGTAAAAAAAAAAAATAAAAATTTTGTTTCAATATCAATACTTAAATAAAAACTTAAGTATCTATGTTGGTATCTTTGAATATAATTATCCTTGTTATTTTTAAATAAATACAAACACATACATATAAAAATATTTTTTGTTAATAATTTCAATTAAATTTATTTTAGTTTAATTAGGTTTTTACAAAATTACTGCCTAGTAATTTGGTATTAGTAATTTACAATATTTATAATGGTATAAAAATTATTAAAAGTAAAAAACAATATAAACAAAAAATTAATTAGTATATCCTAAAAGTAAGTTAATAAAAAGTTATAATAATGACTATTAGTACATAAATTTTACTATATATTATTTCGTGTGTAATTGATATACATTTTTAAAGAATTTCACATGCGTAATATTTTTATTATTATTGTTTATTATTTATATATGAAGTTGCATTTCAAATTAAACTGGCGATTTCAAAACTTCATACAACAACATAAGGTTCGATTCGAGTTTTTTTGTTAATTAAATACAATGATAACAGAAACACTTATATTTCATTTAATTATAAATGTACATTAAGTCCGAAAAGTTTTCGGAAATTCTCATTTAAAATTCGCGCGCTGTATATTTTTCGATATTTTAAGTTTATGTAGTTTGGCAGCACTGTCTTTAATTACTATGCCAAAGATCGAGGCGATCATGATCAAACAGCTATTAGTTTTTACCGGCAGCTGTTGAAACCAGTTCCCCTCAGTAGTGCGTTGCGAAAAAACAATGGAAAAAAATATTGAACAAAGAGTTTGCATCAAATTTTGTGTTTCGAACGAAATTTCGTGTGCAGAATCGTTGCGAATGCTACAAAAGGCTTATGGGTAATCAGTTTTATCGAAAACTCAAGTTTATGAGTGGTACAAAGCCTTTCAGGACGGTCGTACGACCGTCGAAGACATGCCGCGTTCTGGACGACCTTCGGCCTCTACCACCGACGAAAACATTGAAAAGGCAAAGGAAATCGTGTTCCAAAATCCTCATGTGAGTGTTAGAGAGATAGCACGAGAGCTAGGCATCGGTCGTGAGAGCTATCCGCCGTAAACGGCCTCAATTGTGGAAGGATAATTCATGGATTTTTCATGACGATAATGCTCCCTCGCACCGAGCCAACATTATCAACGATTTTAAGGCCAAACATTCAATAAATACCATCAAACAGCCACCGTATTCACCTGATCTTGCACCGTGTGACTTTTTCCTGTTTCCCAAACTCAAATTACCACTCAGAGGAACGCGTTTTGAATCCATAGAAGACGAAAAACAGAATTCGCAGAGGGAACTCAAAGCCATACCGGAAAGCGCCAATAAAAAATGTTTTGATGATTGGAAGAAACGTTGGCATTTGTGTATCGCTTCTAATGGAGCATATTTTGAAGGAGATAAAATAAATATTGATGAAGATTAAGAATTTTGCGTTTTATTTAAAATTTCCGGAAACGTTTCGGTCACAATGTATATAAAAATCACAGAATGTTAGGACGTTACTTGAATAAAGATTATTGAATTTCGATTTTCGTATTTTATACAGTTCAAGACTCGTATTTCTGACTATATTTTTGTAAATATATGAAGCTTTCTCTTCAAAATACATACATATATTTTTAAAATTTAAAATAAAAATAACTGCTTATTCTTGTTTATTTTATATTACTGCAAAACTGTAGATTTGTTATTGCATGTTAAAGTATGTATTTGTGCGATTCCAATTTGATGTTCTCTGGGACTCGTTTAAGGGGTATTATTCAAACATTTGAAATATACTCTAAAGTCTGAATGGTTCACGTTTTTCGACTGGTGTAGTACCACGAGAAGTTCTGCGCATCGTTGAACTAAATGTTGGCTCAGGTGAACTCTTTCTTGGGGTTTGCATGCCTGATGGTGTTGAACTGCCACTTATATTTCGCCTGTAGGATCAAATGTTCAATATGTATTATTTTTTGAATTCAGTAAAAATAAAACTGTCAACATTGTAGTAAGTAAATAACGTAAAGTAATAAAAATAAAGTAATTTCATTTAAAATACAATATGTAATTTCGGTTTTTTTTCACCTTTTACTTTTTTGTTATTAAGAACTTGAAATTCCTGTAATGTCCATAAAAAGAGAGCTTATAATTGTGAAGTATTCATTATATAACGATTATATCCCTCACTGCAAGAGATAATCGTAAGTAACGGATATTATCATAAAAAAAGGCAAGCAGGAAAATTGTTTAGCAAATAATTATCATGCATAAATATTTAGTATTATTAAAATTATTTTTTATTCGTTTTAAAACTAAGCTCTAAATTTCATATTTAATTTGAGAATAACAAGTAAATAATTAAAAAAAAATATTATAAGCTTCACTCATAAATAAATAAAAACAAACGTATTAAAATTTTGTAAATTGATCAACTTGGTTAAATACGTTATACGTTTACTTGATTTACCCTGAACTGCTTGGTTGATTAGTACTTTTCGATGCTGTGAACTTGTAAGTGAAGAATTCGATGTATGATCGAATGATAGCACTTTAATGGGAATCCTTGATTGCTGGCTTTTAATTATTTAATATTAATTATAAACATAAATGATTTGTATATTATATTTAGAGTTTCAGAAAGAATTTAATTAAGTATTTTAAATAAATATCTTATAATAGTTACTTTAATGTTCTTAATTTATCTATATTTGAAGCCGAAACCTGTTAAAGCTGGTATACTGGATGATCTACTCATGCCTTCATTACTTTATATATTATTTGTTATCGTTGTTTTTATTTCTTATTTGTTAATAATTGCAATAAGTTGTTTAAGTGTTAAAATCATTATGTTGAATGCCAATTAGTTATTAGTTTTGAGAATGATAGATGTGGAGAGTTCATGTTCAGAAATATTAAATAAAAAAGTTAATCGGTTTTAGTTATATAAAATCAATAAATCAATCAATAAATTACTTTAAATAAGTAAAATACATTGATTTATATTAGGAAGTATAATTTATATCAAATGAATAAATTAAAAATATTGAAATAAATCATAGTGTGTCATGTAACAATCTTGTACTTAGAGTTATAACTTAGCACATAATTTTCTCACGAAAACTACTAAATTATATCACGAAAGTTATGTGTCGCAAGAACATACATATAAACAAATTATATTATTGTTATGAATCATACTTTCTGTAAAATAAAAACATACTAATAAATAATTATCTGTGCAATGTTAACTATGTGATTTATTTCCAAAAAAAATAGCAATAATAAAGATATAACGATTTTTTTTTGTAATTATGATTAAAAATTTTATTTTGGAGTTGTTATTCTTCTAAATTATAGTTTAAATTTAAGAAAACATATATACAAATGTATCTTATATATAAAATTAACATTGTCAAAATGTTAGTTACCGTACTCCTCCGAAACGGCTTTACCGATTTTTACCAAATTTTATATGCGTATTCAGTAGGTCTGAGAATCGGCTACTATCTATTTTTCATACCGCTAAAGTGATTAGGGAGTCCCTACCCAGTAAAAATATCCTTAGTGCTTAACAAAAAATTTTTTATTTTTTTGACATAAATTTTGTTTATATTTTTGAAAAAGAAAAATTTTTTCTTAATATTTTATGTAACTACGCCAACAAGTACATCGAGCATTTACATCGACTTCGTTCTTCGTCTTCGGCTTGCATGGCAGATGGAAAATGTACTAAAAATTTTTCTAAAGATTTCACTAATGATACTATAACAAATACCGACGGATATCCAATATATCGTCGAAGAAATCCCGATAATGGGGGACAATGGCGGGTGGTAACGTATTCGCCTCTGCTAAGCAAGACATACAATGCTTATATTAATGTTGAGTTTTGCAGTTCTGTGAAGAGCATCAAATATATAAGTATGTCCATAAAGGCGGTGGTATGGCTGTGTTTAGAGTAGAAAATACTAATGTAAATGCTCCTCCAATGAACAAAAACGGTGAAATTACGCTCTACCAAATTGGTCGGTACATCACCTCCAATGAAGCTGCTTGGCGTATCTTCGGCTTTCTAATTCATGAACGGGATCCAGCAGCTGTTCAGGTAGCCGTCCATCTTGAAAATGGTCAGCGTGTATTTTTCACGAACGAGACAGTGATTGATCGTGGTACAAATCCACCTAAATCTGCACTCACTGCATTTTTTGAATTGTTTAATAGTACGGATGATTTTGGTGCCTTTGCAAAAACATTACTCTATTCACAAGTACCACGCTATTTCACATGGCCTTAAACAAAAAAATGGATGCCCCGCAAGCAAGTTTCACCAGTTGATGCATGTCTCAATTTATTTAAATCAAACGCTTATTTATAGTTAATCCAAGACACACTGAGTACTTTTATCTTCGACTGTTGTTGGTTAATGTTACTGGCCCATTATCATTATTATTATTTACAGTCAATCCAAGACAATTTAAATTTGAAGATACAACAGTTGTTGCCAGGGAACTTGGTATCATAAAATCTATTGATTTTAAATTAATAATTTAATAAATAAACTATAATAACTTAAAAATAATATTGTTTGGCGTTTGTTATTTTTATTATCCTTTTCGTTCATAGCGCTCCATGCCTATTTCATGCATATACCACATACTTACACACTTATAATAAGTAAGTTACTTTTTGTCTACACTAGAATTTATCTAGAAACTAGAAATAATTTATAAGGCAAAACAGCGTTTGTCGGGTTATCTAGTATATATATATATAACAGGGAAAAATCAAACAACTTACAAAACTAAATATACATATTACTAATTATAAATACTAATTATAATTAATTAATTATAATAAATAAATCAATAATTTGCATGCCCGATGGTGTTGAACGGCCACTTATATTTCGCCTGTAGGATCAAATTTTCAATATGTATTATTTTTTGAATTCAGTAAAAATAAAACTGTAAACAACTTGATTGAATTAAAATTGATTGAATTAAAAATATGTAATTTACATGACGACCTTGATTTTTTAACAATATTGACCATGAAATTACGAGACTTTATTTACATCCATAATCTCTTGATGTAAACAAAGTCCCGCAAACAGAGTGACAAAAAAATTCAAGAAAACAAATTTCTAATTGTTGTTCACATTGCAGTGAAATTTAATAAAAATAACTACATAACATAACATATGCGTGTGCAATATTTTCCTTAAATTTGTTTATACAGGCCAACAAAAGAAATAGTTATTACAAATTTAACAAATTTTTGCTAGTAACAAAAAAATAATCAATACGAAATTTAAAGTTAACAGGGTCATGTATTAAAATAAATGGATTTTAACTTAAAAATTTATTAAATTAAATATATGTATGTATGTATTTTACATGACGACCATGATTGTTTCAACAATATTGAACATGAAATTACGGGACTTTATTTACATTAATAATAATTTGATGTAAACAAAGTCCCGCAAGCATAATGACAAAAAAATTCAACAAAACATACCTCTAGTTGTTGTTCGCATTGCAGTGAAATTTAATAAAAATAACTGCATAATATAAAAACGCTTGCACATATTTTAATGCATAACCCTGTAAACTTCAAATCAATTTGCCTTTGATTACCAACACAATAGGTTTTGTACAAATATTTTAAAGAGAACATGACATATGTATATCATATTAATGCGCACCCATACACACATACACAGTTATTAGTGTGCCTACGAATGGAGTCATAGCGGAAAAAAAACATAATTGTGATGAGCGGACGGAGAAATGGCACCAAACATCTTCTATTCCTCATTCTTATTGCACACTCTAAAAGATTTTGTATGAAAGAGTATGTGAGGCAATATTTCTGAAGATGATGCATGGTTTTGTTTTTGTATATTTTTCACAAAATATTTGATTGCTTTTCTGCACATGCAGTGCATAAATTCTTTGAAATTATTACTTCTTATTTTTCAAGCATTTAATTATTGGCGTCGTGTTAGTTGCCTACTTGAGCCCTTGCTTCCCTCTCTTGTCCTGTTTACAGTTACAACATGCGTACGGTTGTAGTCATAGACGAAAAAACCAAAACCAAACATGATTTGAAGCGCACAGGGTCATCCATTAAATAAGATGGATTTTATTAATAATATATTATTATTATTTCTTTTATATGTTTATTGTGTTTTTAAATAATTATTGAATACATAATATTTTAATGTATGTTTTATATGTTTATTGTGTTTTTATATTATTTATTTGTGTAATGTTTTTATACCTTATTTATGTAAATACATATGTATGTAAAACAAAAGTTGTATTTGTTATATTTACTTTATTTGTAAAACCGCTAATGTAGAATATTAGCACGTTAAATAATAACTGAAATCAAAAGTAATGATGTGTGCAAAGTAATGATGTGTCATCTAAGTATTATTAAATAAACTAATATCGGTAGAAATTAATTGAAGACTGAACAATATTATTTACATATGTAATTTATACCCATCATCAGTATTCAATATTTTTTATTAGTCAAACATACATGCATATATCCTTCAAACTGAAACTGAAGCTGAATTTTTTAACAAATTTCATTTCATCATTATTGCAATTATTAACAAAATTTGAAGTTAATAGGGTCATCTATTAAAGAATATGGATTTTGACTAAAAAATTTATTAAATAAAATATATATACATATGTATGTATTTTACATGACGACTTTGATTTTTTTAACAATATTGACCATGAAATTACGGGACTTTATTTACATCAATAATCTTGTGATTTAAACAAAGTCCCGCAAGCAGAGTGACAAAAAAATTTAACAAAACAAATTTCTAATTGTTGTTCGCATTGCAGTGAAATTTAATAAAAATAACTGCATAACACAAAAAATGCGTGTGCAATATTTTCCTTAAATTTGTTTATACACGCCAACAAAAGAAATAGTTACTACAAATTTAACAAATTTTTGCTAGTAACAAAAAAATAATCAATACTAAATTGTTCTTATATTCTTCATTTTATTTATTCTACTCTAAATGATTTTGTATGAAAGAGTATGTGAGGCAATATTTCTGAAAATGATGCATGGCTTTGTTTTTGTATATTTTTCCTAAAATATTTCCTAAAATATTTTTCCTGAAATATTCATATATACTTATGGTATGTACATACATATATGAATCACAAAAAATCACGTTTGACTGATTTGTTTAGAAAAATGAATAAGGATAATAATGGTTTAATACCACGTGCCGAATTCATATATGGAATAATAAGTACGATTATTTATATAATGTAGAATAACTAAATAATGTAGAATACCTATTATTTATTTTTTAAAGAATTTGACACTTCTCGAATGGAAATGGGTGCAGTGGCAGATCTTTTTGATCGTAATGGTGGAGACCCGATTGGCAAGAACGCAAACCAGCAACTGATTCAGATAAAATACATGATGAAGTTAAACGCCTTGTTATCCTTTGCACATGTCGACAAAAATTTTGCGTATTTCAAGTTGGCAAAGGGAAATATAGGGTTCGTAAAATACTAATTATCGGATCTTAAAGCTTAATACTCCATCTTCTATTTAAAACAATATTATTTTTGTATAAAACAGTTTGGCGACTCGACTCTCAAAAATTACGAATATTGCGAATATTGCGTAGCACAGTTATGGTTCGTGTAGGTGGCGGCTGGCTTGCACTTGATGAGTTCTTATAAAAAAATTTTCCTTGTCGCGGTAAGTAAATAGTTAAGAATTTTGTACTTTCTCATATTGAATAAACATAATTAAAATATTCATATGCTTATAATTAAAACATTTCTTTAGCGTAATATAACATTATTATTACATTTACATAACAAGCATAACATGCTTTCATAGTAAAATTGTACATTGTTCATTTCATAAATCATTTTAGCTGGTTTTAATGACTCGAGTGTTTTATTACAACTCTGCTCTACATAATCTATTTAATCATCCATACGTCAGTGAAAATACATATATATATTAAAACGGAAATGGTCATTTAACAAATAAATAAATTTTTTATTTTAATAAACTGCCAGAAAACAATCAATAAATTTGAAATTAAAATTTTTTTTGAGTTCATGTATAACAAGTTTTGAAAATGCATTTTCTGCTATTTAATAAATGACTTATTTTGCATATAACTTAATAGAAACGTGTAATCTAACAGCTTTTAGTTTTTAGTACCTTTACCATTTTTTATTATCTATGAATACATACATATATAATTTACGTTTTATTTTATTCTTTAATATGAACATATAAGTAATATAATTCTTTGGCGACCACATACATACATATACATTTTCATTTTATTAAAATTGTAGCATATATTATTATGAATTTACATTGCACTTACTTGTATGCTTCTATTGTTAATAATCGTATGAACTTCACGATATACATATGTATATTTAAAGACAAAAAAGATACATATGTATTTCTTCTTGAATTAACTTACGCAACATAAAGCAGTCG
>NC_051848.1:100565540-100571415 GCF_002237135.1 Teleopsis dalmanni
GTAACTTCAACAATATCGACAATTAACTGAGTTCAAAAATTTAAAGAATAGCGCTTGATTGATAAAATTTAACTTTAATTTGATTCCCTTAGTGAAAATCAGAATAGAATTTATATTGATCAAATCTACAAGGAAGGATGCCTTAAATGCCTTAAATGCCTTAAATGTTATTATAAACACTTTCACTTCTCCGATCGAATGGGTATGTATAATTTGGTTTTTATTTACTATTTTATTATTTAATAAATCGGATTCTTTTTCTATATTAGAGAGAACCAATATCTTATTCAATCTGGAATACAATTTAGTCAACATTCCAACTTATATTTTTTTTAAGGTAAGGAAAAATTTTTGAGATAATATAAAATAAATTAAAATAAGTAACTTCAACAATATCGACAATTAACTGAGTTCAAAAATTTAAAGAATAGCGCTTGATTGATAAAATTTAACTTTAAATTTGATTCCCTTAGTGAAAATCAGAAAACAATTTATATTGACCAAACCTACAAGGAAGGGTGCCTTAAATGACTTAAATGCCTTAAATGCCTTAAATGTTATTGTAAACACTTTCACTTCTCCGATCGAATAGGTATGTATAATTTGGTTTTTATTTACTATTTTATTAATTAATAATTCGGATTCTTTTTCTATATTAGAGAGTACCAATATCTTATTCAATCTGGAATACAATTTAGTCAACATTCCAACTTATATTTTCTTTAAGGTAAGGAAATAAGGAAAATAGTTTTTGAAATAAAGTGAAATAAATTAAAATAAGTAACTCCAACAATATCGACAATTAACTGAGTTCAAAAATTTAAAGAATAGCGCTTTGATTGATAAATTTTAACTTTAAATTTGATTCCATTAGTGAAAATCAGAAAGGAATTTATATTGACCAAATCTACAAGGGAGGGTGCCTTAAATGCCTTAAATGTCTTAAATGTTATTATAAACACTTTCACTTCTCCGATCGAATAGGTATGAATAATTTGGTTTTTATTTACTATTTTATTAATTAATAAATCGGATTCTTTTTCTATATTAGAGAGTACCAATATCCTATTCAATCTGGAGTACAATTTAGTCAACATTCCAACTTATATTTTTTTTAAGGTAAGGAAAATAGTTTTTGAAATAAAGTAAAATAAATTAAAATAAGTAACTCCAACAATATCGACAATTAACTGAGTTCAAAAATTTAAAGAATAGCGCTTTGATTGATAAATTTTAACTTTAAATTTGATTCCATTAGTGAAAATCAGAAAGGAATTTATATTGACCAAATCTACAAGGGAGGGTGCCTTAAATGCCTTAAATGTCTTAAATGTTATTATAAACACTTTCACTTCTCCGATCGAATAGGTATGAATAATTTGGTTTTTATTTACTATTTTATTAATTAATAAATTGGATTCTTTTTCTATATTAGAGAGTACCAATATCTTATTCAATATGGAATACAATTTAGTCAACATTCCAACTTATATTTTTTTTAAGGTAAGGAAAATAATTTTTGAAATAAAATAAAAAAATTAAAATAAGTAACTTCAACAATATCGACAATTAACTGAGTTCAAAAATTTAAAGAATAGCGCTTGATTGATAAAATTTAACTTTAAATTTGATTCCCTTAGTGAAAATCAGAAAACAATTTATATTGACTAAACCTACAAGGAAGGGTGCCTTAAATGACTTAAATGCCTTAAATGCCTTAAATGTTATTATAAACACTTTCACTTCTCCGATCGAATAGGTATGTATAATTTGGTTTTTATTTACTATTTTATTATTTAATAAATCGGATTCTTTTTCTATATTAGAGAGTACCAATATCTTATTCAATCTTCAATCTGGAATACAATTTAGTCAACATTCCAACTTATATTTTTTTTAAGGTAAGGAAAATAGTTTTTGAAATAAAGTAAAATAAATTAAAATAAGTAACTCCAACAATATCGACAATTAACTGAGTTCAAAAAATTTAAAGAATAGCGCTTTGATGGATAAATTTTAACTTTAAATTTGATTCCCTTAGTGAAAATCAGAAAGGAATTTATATTGACCAAATCTACAAGGAAGGGTGCCTTAAATGTCTTAAATGTTATTATAAACACTTTCACTTCTCCGATCGAATAGGTATGTATAATTTGGTTTTTATTTACTATTTTATTAATTAATGAATCGGATTCTTTTTCTATATTAGAGAGTACCAATATCTTATTCAATCTGGAATACAATTTAGTCAACATACCAACTTATATTTTTTTTAAGGTAAGGAAAATAGTTTTTGAAATAAAGTAAAATAAATTAAAATAAGTAACTCCAACAATATCGACAATTAACTGAGTTCAAAAATTTAAAGAATAGCGCTTGATTGATAAAATTTAACTTTAAATTTGATTCCCTTAGTGAAAATCAGAAAACAAGTTATATTGACCAAACCTACAAGGAAGGGTGCCTTAAATGACTTAAATGCCTTAAATGTTATTATAAACACTTTCACTTCTCCGATCGAATAGGTATGTATAATTTGGTTTTTATTTACTATTTTATTATTTAATAAATCGGATTCTTTTTCTATATTAGAGAGTACCAATATCTTATTCAATCTGGAATACAATTTAGTCAACATTCCAACTTATATTTTTTTTAAGGTAAGGAAAATAATTTTTGAAATAGTGAAAATAAATTAAATAAGTAACTCAACCATATCGACAATTAACTGATCAAAAATTTAAAAGAATAGCGCTTTGATTGATAAAATTTTCAACTTTAATTTGTTCATTAGTGAATCAGAAAGGAATTTATATTGAGCCAAATCTAAGGAAGGGTGCTCTTAAATGCCTTAAATGTTATTATAAACACTTTCACTTCTCCGATCGAATAGGTATGTATAATTTGGTTTTTATTTACTTTTTTATTAGTTAATAAATAGGATTCTTTTTCTATATTAGAGAGTACCAATATCTTATTCAATCTGGAATACAATTTAGTCAACATTCCAACTTATATTTTTTTTAAGGTAAGCAAATTCATTTTTGAAATAAAATAAAATAAATTAAAATAAGTAACTCCAACAATATCGACAATTAACTGAGTTCAAAAATTTAAAGAATAGCGCTTGATTGATAAATTTTAACTTTAAATTTTATTCCCTTAGTGAAAATCAGAAAAGAATTTATATTGACCAAATCTACAAGGAAGGGTGCCTTAAATGACTTAAATGCCTTAAATGTTATTATAAACACTTTCACTTCTCCGATCGAATAGGTATGTATAATTTGGTTTTTATTTACTATTTTATTAATTAATAAATAGGATTCTTTTTCTATATTAGAGAGTACCAATATCTTATTCAATCTGGAATACAATTTAGTCAACATTCCAACTTATATTTTTTTAAGGTAAGAAAATAGTTTTTGAAATAAAGTGAAATAAATTAAAATAAGTAACTCCAACAATATCGACAATTAACTGAGTTCAAAAATTTAAAGAATAGCGCTTTGATTGATAAATTTTAACTTTAAATTTGATTCCATTAGTGAAAATCAGAAAGGAATTTATATTGACCAAATCTACAAGGGAGGGTGCCTTAAATGCCTTAAATGTCTTAAATGTTATTATAAACACTTTCACTTCTCCGATCGAATAGGTATGAATAATTTGGTTTTTATTTACTATTTTATTAATTAATAAATCGGATTCTTTTTCTATATTAGAGAGTACCAATATCCTATTCAATATGGAATACAATTTAGTCAACATTCCAACTTATATTTTTTTTAAGGTAAGGAAAATAGTTTTTGAAATAAAGTAAAATAAATTAAAATAAGTAACTCCAACAATATCGACAATTAACTGAGTTCAAAAATTTAAAGAATAGCGCTTTGATTGATAAATTTTAACTTTAAATTTGATTCCATTAGTGAAAATCAGAAAGGAATTTATATTGACCAAATCTACAAGGAAGGGTGCCTTAAATGCCTTAAATGTCTTAAATGTTATTATAAACACTTTCACTTCTCCGATCGAATAGGTATGTATAATTTGGTTTTTATTTACTATTTTATTAATTAATAAATCGGATTCTTTTTCTATATTAGAAAGTACCAATATCTTATTCAATCTGGAATACAATTTAGTCAACATTCCAACTTATATTTTTTTTAAGGTAAGGAAAATAGTTTTTGAAATAAAGTAAAATAAATTAAAATAAGTAACTCCAACAATATCGACAATTAACTGAGTTCAAAAATTTAAAGAATAGCGCTTTGATTGATAAATTTTAACTTTAAATTTAATTCCCTTAGTGAAAATCAGAAAGGAATTTATATTGACCAAATCTACAAGGAAGGGTGCCTTAAATGCCTTAAATGTCTTAAATGTTATTATAAAAACTGTCACTTCTCCGATCGAATAGGTATGTATAATTTGGTTTTTATTTACTATTTGATTAATTAATAAATCGGATTCTTTTTCTATATTAGAGAGTACCAATATCTTATTCAATCTTCAATCTGGAATACAATTTAGTCAACATTCCAACTTATATTTTTTTAAGGTAAGGAAAATAGTTTTTGAAATAAAGTAAAATAAATTAAAATAAGTAACTCCAACAATATCGACAATTAACTGAGTTCAAAAATTTAAAGAATAGCGCTTTGATTGATAAATTTTAACTTTAAATTTGATTCCATTAGTGAAAATCAGAAAGGAATTTATATTGACCAAATCTACAAGGGAGGGTGCCTTAAATGCCTTAAATGTCTTAAATGTTATTATAAACACTTTCACTTCTCCGATCGAATAGGTATGAATAATTTGGTTTTTATTTACTATTTTATTAATTAATAAATCGGATTCTTTTTCTATATTAGAGAGTACCAATATCCTATTCAATCTGGAGTACAATTTAGTCAACATACCAACTTATATTTTTTTTAAGGTAAGGAAAATAGTTTTTGAAATAAAGTAAAATAAATTAAAATAAGTAACTCCAACAATATCGACAATTAACTGAGTTCAAAAATTTAAAGAATAGCGCTTGATTGATAAAATTTAACTTTAAATTTGATTCCATTAGTGAAAATCAGAAAACAAGTTATATTGACCAAACCTACAAGGAAGGGTGCCTTAAATGACTTAAATGCCTTAAATGTTATTATAAACACTTTCACTTCTCCGATCGAATAGGTATGTATAATTTGGTTTTTATTTACTATTTTATTAATTAATAAATCGGATTCTTTTTCTATATTAGAAAGTACCAATATCTTATTCAATCTGGAATACAATTTAGTCAACATTCCAACTTATATTTTTTTTAAGGTAAGGAAAATAGTTTTTGAAATAAAGTAAAATAAATTAAAATAAGTAACTCCAACAATATCGACAATTAACTGAGTTCAAAAATTTAAAGAATAGCGCTTTGATTGATAAATTTTAACTTTAAATTTGATTCCATTAGTGAAAATCAGAAAGGAATTTATATTCACCAAATCTACAAGGAAGGGTGCCTTAAATGCCTTAAATGTCTTAAATGTTATTATAAACACTTTCACTTCTCCGATCGAATAGGTATGTATAATTTGGTTTTTATTTACTATTTTATTAATTAATAAATCGGATTCTTTTTCTATATTAGAGAGTACCAATATCTTATTCAATCTTCAATCTGGAATACAATTTAGTCAACATTCCAACTTATATTTTTTTAAGGTAAGGAAAATAATTTTTGAGATAATATAAAATAAATTAAAATAAGTAACTTCAACAATATCGACAATTAACTGAGTTCAAAAATTTATAGAATAGCGCTTGATTGATAAATTTTAACTTTAAATTTGATTCCCTTAGTTAAAATCAGAAA
>NC_051848.1:100571515-100576437 GCF_002237135.1 Teleopsis dalmanni
GTATATATTATGAATTGATTTTTTATGTGCACTTTCCCTTTCATTGATATAAGTATGTGCACTTATATCAATGAAATTTAATTAATAAATTTAAAAATTATAACAATTTATTTATAATTATTGTAAATTTCATATTAATTTTTTTAATTTTAGCATTTTCTAAAAAAAATATGTTCTTTTAATATTCATTTTTTGAAGAAAGATATATTCCAACTTTGCTGTTAATTCAAGAATGAGGATATCAACCAGAACGTTTGCATGCTCGAATTTATTTTATACTTTGCTATAGGAATTTTTATTTTATTGAAAAAATAGGAATATGAATTTTATTTTAAGTATGTGCACTTATATCAATGAAATTTAATTAATAAATTTAAAAATTATAACAATTTATTTATAATTATTGTAAATTTCATATTAATTTTTTTAATTTTAGCATTTTCTAAAAAAAATATGTTCTTTTAATATTCATTTTTTGAAGAAAGATATATTCCAACTTTGCTGTTAATTCAAGAATGAGGATATCAACCAGAACGTTTGCATGCTCGAATTTATTTATTATTTTATACTTTGCTCGTATAGCATTAACAATAGCGAGTTCAGAAATAATAAATTTAGAAAGACAAAATGCAAATATTCATAAAATAATTACAAAAATAATAAAAAAAAAACTTTCATAGCAAGAAGTAACAAAACTTCAGAAAAATATGCGAACATAAAAAGTCAAGTACGGCTTTGGATCAGTTGGTTAAGATGCGCTGATTCAGAGCTTCACATATGGCAGGACCCGAATTCCTAGTACTTGCAATTTCAAAAAAAATTATTTACGAATAAATAAATACAAGAATTATTTCCAAGACCACTGATGATGAGTATTTGGCAATAATCGAAACAGCTATATGGTCAGCCAAAAATACAATTAATTAAAATAACATAAAAAATAAAATTTTTGTTGTTGTAGTTCACTACTGTTTAAAAAACCTCTATAAAAACAATTACAAATTAAAAACAAATGAAGCTCATGGTCGTGGTATATAAAAAAAACAAAGCGACAAAATTAATGTAGCAAATCAGACGCTTAGAAACACATGTAATTGGCATTAAATGAATGAAAAATTAAATTAAAATAAAAATGGAAATGGAAAAGAATGAATTTTTGAAATTAACGGCTGAGAAGCCGAATGAATCCCTTCGGCGTTACTTGTACAATTTAATAGAAATGGAAAGTCCAATTAATCTAGATAAATAAATCTATTTTATACTAAACAGTGTATATTTAAGATTAAAGGTCAAAATGAAAGCCTACAAATCTATGAAAAATTCATCAATGAATTATGGTAATAACAAACATGCACAGAACTCTCACGATAAGAGTATTGATAAAAAAATTCAGAAGATAAATACACAAGATAAAAATAAAAATCATTTGAATGGCAACAGCAACAGAATAATGAATAAAGAGCGTAAAACAATCGAAAACCCTGAACAAAATGCTAATTTAAAACAGTCACACAATATGAATGTTGACGATATGGAAGATTTTAAATGTATATTTGCAATTGCTTCAGAATTGTTTGACAATAATTGTGAGTACGATTTAACCGGCATAGAGAATGAATATAACAAGCAGATAGTAAAAATTATTAAAAGTTATAAACCTGAAAAATCAACTAAAATCCCTATTGAAATGAAATTAATACTAAAGGATGAAGTAGAAGTTTTCCTAAGGCCAAGACGTATATCAATTGCAGATCAAAAATTAGTAGAACAACAAACTTAAAGCTGGTTGGAGCAAAAAATCATTTAAATTTTATGAACACGAACTTTTAGCTTTCCAGCAGTTGAAGAATACTTAAATAACTGCTCCTGTTTTAAAACTGTTTGATCCAAGTGCTTTTACAGAAATTAATACCGACGCTCCAATGTACGGTTACGATACTGTTCTTTTACAAAGAGACCAGAATGACAATCGAATTCACCCTGTTCAGTTTTTGAATCTCAAAACACAAGCTCAACAAAAATTCCATTCGTATGAATTAGAAGTCCTAGCCATTATAAAAGCATTCAAGAAGTGGAGAACTTACGATTTGGGCATTAAATTTAAACAGTTGTGACGGAATGCATTTACTATGACGATGAAGAAGCACGACATGCCGCTAAGAGTATAGAGATGGGTCAGTTTTTTTAAGAACTGAATATGAATTAGAGCACAGATCCGGAACTAAAATGAGACATGTCTCTCAGCAGAGCAGCATGCATGATGATGGAAGGCGCTTTAAAATATCAAATTGTAAAGTGCTGCTAGAAGATAAACATTTTAGAGCAATTATGAAAGTTCTTGAAACATGATATTTTGTTTAAAGATCAGTCAAAAAAATGAAAGGTGACACCAATAATAACAAATTATTATACATAAATGAATTTTTTTTTTTTGTGAAGTAAAGAATTCAACTTACTTTAATACTTAATATTTAAGTAGATTAGAAGTGTACGTTTTAGACGTTTTTTGTACCCTAGCTCCAATGCAGGGAGTCTTTCTCATTTCTAAATTTGTGTGATGCAGCAGTTTAGATAAGTGGTTAACACTGCTTTTTTTGAATTGTTTTACGTATAGTACGGATATTCAGGTCTATCGTTCGCAGAATTTTTGATTGCCGCCTTTCGATAGTATTAATATTAGTCTTGCAGGTGATTCCCCATATTTCAATATCTACATTTCCAAATCGGAACAATAACAGTTTTGTAAATTAGTGGTTTGTTATCTATTGACAGTCTGGAATTTTTACCAAGGAGCCAATGTAGATCTGCAAATCTTTGATGAACTTCGAACTTTAAATTTATTAGGAGAAGTTTTATTTACCCATTAAGTACCAAATAAGTTCAAACTTGGAATTTTATGATGAAATTTTCAGAAAGGTCTTATTTTAAGTTAAAAATATTGCCTGCAAAATTAAATTTTTTTTAAAAAAGTAGTTTTCCTGAAAAATGCCGTGTGGTCAACCACACACTGGGACCCATAGTAGATTTTTCTCTCTTCCACAGTCTAAACATTTTTATGTGTGTTTTGTTTACAAATATGGTATTAAGTTGCTTTTATGGTGAAGTAAGTATCATTGTAAGTTGTATAAAGTACACGTAAGTAAAAAATTCAATGTTTTATGAGAAAGTATAAATACCTCTAATGTAAAAAATAATAGCAAATTACACAACTTAGAAAATAAAGTAAACAATATTTGATATTCCTTATAACCTAAATTATCATACATTATGTATTATAACTTTGTAATTTTTCAACTGATTTGCTTTTATTTTGAAATACTATTTAAGTAAATTAAATGTTTATAATGCAATTAGTATTAGGTTAACGATAAATATTATATTATTTAGATGTACGCTGCATTGCACACATGCACTTCACGATTCGGAAGACCGGAATTTACGTTTTTACATTTTGAGTTCCTAAAGTGTTACCATTTATTAAAATATATGCGGTTTACTGAACGCCATATTTGTAAAATTTTTCATTGATTTTTAGAACCTGAAAAAGGTAAAAACCTTTTTCAGCATCACCAACTTAACGGTGACGATAAAAAGAGCATTTCCCAAGACCTGTCAGTGTTTTAATGGTACGGAGACCGGACCGCCATTAGCCCAGGAGCCATTTCCGTAGAATGTCACTTCTACCTACTGAGGTCACAGAATGACGTTCCTGCCAGGTCACATGCAGTCTATTAGTTCCGTACACTAAATCGTTGTCCAGGAAGCACATCCGTTCCGTCATGTGCTTCAAAAACCAGTTGCGTCTACGGACTGTATAGCTGTGTCTATACAACATTATTATGTTGTAGGAATTATGTGCCGAAATTAGTCCACGATTAATTATGTTTTTATAAGTTTATTAGATAACGTAAATATATCTTAAGACTAACTTATTTTTTATTTGTGACAATTAATACAAATTCAATAATTTATGTAAACAAGGTGCTGTTATTTCTTACATAGACAAGGTGCGGTCACATTTTTTAAATAACAACTCATGAGCAACAAATTGTTTAACTTGCAATATGAACTTTTCAATATTGTTTTGCATATTGTTTTTTAATCTAAAATATTCTGTATAAAAATACACATATCTTAATTTAAAAGGTGTAAAGGCAATAGAACGTGACTTTGGTGGCATACGCGATCAATACTTGATATACGTCCAAAAACACTGCTCAACAGTATTCTTTTCGCTCGAAGGAGGTCTGTACTTTTTTTTTAACAAGTTTATGAATTGGTTCAATCGCTGAATATTTGTTGTGTCAGCCTTGATGTTATTGTTAGAGTGGTCCTAAATACCTAGCATGGCACGGTGGGTAGACCGATATACTCGCCAGTTTTGTCGTGGGGCTCTTGGCTTTCTAATTACCACCGCTAACATCAAACAAAAAAGATATCGTACCGTTATTTATTAATACTCATACAGTCTAAACCTATAAACCAGATATAATTTTTATACTTTAACTTCATTTCATCTTAATAACTACAAAAAAAATCTATAAATTGGATATAATTTTTCTAATTTTTTTTTTATTTCACTTCACCAAATTTCACTTCGTTTCCAAGCAATGCAACAATATAACATTGTTCTATAACAACCAAACAAACTTTTATGTGACTTATGGTTTCTTAAATTTGAAAAGGTACTCGTCGAACAGGATTGGAATCACATTTTTTCCATTGCAATAAATGTTTCATGTCACTCCTCTAATCACCTATACCTAATGAATTTTCTTATATAGATACTTATATCTATATCTCTATGTATTTATCTATTTGTTTGTCTGTTTTAAATTTGTTTTCACAGCAAAGTAACAAAACTCCCATAAATTGTGCGAACATAAAAGTCAAGAACGTCTATGGGTCAGTTGAATAAGGTG
>NC_051848.1:100576537-100584694 GCF_002237135.1 Teleopsis dalmanni
GCTAAACAGTACTGATACTATTGCTGTTATACTTACACACAAAATTTGCTGTAACTTGTTGAGTGTGTTGGTATTGATCCGTAAGTGACTATAGGTCTAATTATTACTGTGTATATCCATCGCAATAATCGCATTGAAAATAATGATGTTTGCGTCGAAGACTGTAATTTCTTGACAGTCATTTGATTAATTACTTTGTACATTATCGTAGCAAATCGCAGTATTGTAATAAAACATATAAATAAAAATGATATGTTTTATTTAAGCCTTCAATAAAATCAAGTTGTGTTGCAATTCAATAAGCCTAAATGACATTTTGATAATCCTTAAATATAAGTAAAAATGTTGTCCTCATAACTCTCAAAAAAAAATGTAGACAACTTCTTAGATTAAAGTTTCAGTTTATGTAATAATATTAAAAAATTTATGAAAAATAATAAAATCGATGAATGTTGTTTTCGAAACTATTTATTCTGTTCTTTTATGTAATACTAGTAAACAAAGTTTCAAAATTTGAAACAAGACTATTCTGCATTTGTTTTGAATTTCTATTCTATGCTTCTATTCAGTTCAGCGGTTCATGTCGAATAACAACAACCAGTATTCAACTAATTCACCAAAAGCCAACAGGCAACAGAGAGGCGGTCCAGCGACCACACTGGACAACAGACATACGATCTTAAATTGTTGCTAAACATAAACTGCAAAGCGATTGAAACTCATTCGAATGCACTCCAGAAGTTACAAAAGTCACAAATATTACAAGAGATCAAATGTAAATACAAGAAAGTTTGCGAATGTGTGTGTGTGTGATCCACATGTAGTAAAAACTTTGGACTTGATTAATTGTATTTGTTGTAACAAGTCTGAAGTTAATTTTTTTTTTTGCACAATTGGTCTGCCTGCTTGTCTAAAACAAATTTTTGTATAAATTGAACTGAAATTAGAGAACGTATTCACTTCATACCAGAACTCGGTGTTGAAAGGAAATAGAGCTCAATTCATTATGTCGTGGAAGGTGAGACTAAAATGAAATTTGTTTTATTTTCTTTAAACTTATTATTTCCTAATTTTAATTAGATCTTAACAATTCTGTTCTGTATAGTGGTAGTGGCGAGTGCACAGCACCACTACAGCTACAGTCATGGTCATGGACATGATGACCATCACGAAGATGAACACGATCACGGTCCTGCTCATTATGAATTTCATTATTCTGTGAAAGATCCTAAAACGAAGGACATTAAGAGTCAAAAGGAATCTCGTAAGGATCACAAAGTCGAAGGTTATTATGAACTAATCGATTCCGATGGACATCATCGTATTGTGCATTACAAAGCAGACAAAAAGACAGGATTTGAAGCTACGGTTGAACGTAAACCAACCAATATCAAGGTGCCAATTCCCAAGATCTCCTATGAACATCACGATGATCATCACTATGATCACCATGATAACCATCATGATGACCATCACGGAGATAATCACCATCACTATTACTCGCATCATTGAGAACATATTTGGAGAAAGTTTGAATAACCGATCATCTCGTTTTTCACACAACTACACATTTGTACATAATTCATTTTGTAATGGTTAAGTTAAGAAAATATTAAGGATATGAAGCTGTGTTAGAAGTGCACCAGCAGTTCTTCTAATCAACTTTTGAAATCGGTACAAACCGTTCTTTTTGGATTTTTTTGTTTATATATATAGATTTTAAGTGTTAATTTTATATAATAAATTCTTGTGCAGAATTAAACTGTAACACAAATATTTTCTTTTCTATCGATTTTAAGCATAGTTTATAATTATTTAACGCAACTATCTTAAAATATAGACTTTCGATACCTTATTGGATTTACTAGACATGATTTACTATTTTATGTGCACGGTACATTTGATTTGTATTTAATGAAGTTGGAATGTACTATATTTACTATTATATATAAGACACTATGCTGTATTAAATACACAGATCATGCGCGTTTTCTAGTACACACATAAATATATTTCATTATATATTTCATTGGGATATAACACAAAGATATATCATTGGATTTCTTTGAGATAATTTTCTGTGAGTCGGCATATAGTTGGTAATAGGTCGGCCAAAACTTTATGAATGTTCGTCAAGCTGATTCAAAGTGTTCAAAGCTTGAGGATTGTCCGCATAAAAACGAACGTTAGCGACCTCACAAAATCCAATATTAATGTTTTATGTTTGAGGATTGTCTACATAAAAGCGATCCTTACCGACTCCACAAAAAAAGATCCAATGATATTTTATTATTATATTCGTGTTTGTTTTTGTTTTTTAAAGAAGCTTTAAAACATTTTCGCTAACTAACAGAGATGCGAAATCTCTGAATCGACTTATAATAGCATTGCTCTATTAGATTTTTTGCTATAGCTTTATTTTAGTCAGTTTCTGTTGATATTTTTACTTAATTAATTAACATATACCATATTCTGTCAACTTTTACAGTACATCTATGACTTCTTATGGCATCATTATTACTTCAATATTATTTGCGAGGATAGAGTATTTTTATTGTAGATCATTGTGGAATTGTGTCTGAATTGTATTTTAGTCTACAAGAGCGTGTTTCTACTTCTTAATACGACCAGTGCATATATGTACTTATACGATTGTGTGGTGGTCTCTTTCCAATTCTATATCGCCAAATTGTCCATATTTACAAAAGATCGAGCTACAATGCCAATACATGGTTAGTCAAATTACTTTATAGTAATATTTCTACTCTAACAACATGCCTTCAATGAATAGTTTATAGACTTACGAATAAAACAGTACAGCTAAATGATTATTCCATTAAAAAAGTGGAACTCATCTGATACTCTCTACTGATCTTCAAATTAATGGAATATTTTATCTCGGTATTTTGCATTTAATTTGCTTAAATTTTAACTTTATGTGGGATGTGGTGTTATTGCTCCTCAGCATTGGGATATTCTGTCAACCGAATCCTTATACGATAGCCGAAGTTGTTGAGAATTATTTTTATTTTGATCTCCCACACTCTGTTATGGATAATTACGATAGTTAATATAACAATTCTTGCAAGTATGATGTTAGTACTGTACTTTTGTTCAAAGTCCCGAGTAGTATTTTATTTCCCATTTACTTTTCATTGTGCGCATCCACACCCGTATAAACAGGCATCTTTACACAGAACACAAGAGATTCCTTGGAAGTTGTTGTCGTTATAAGCCCAATATAAAATGATATCAATAAAACGGTTGAAGATCGATATAATCTATCTCCCAGATACATATATATATGTTTATATATATGTATATATATATATATATAAATATATATTTATTTGATCCCAGATATAATCATCAAATAAAGCCAAATAGAAAATAGCAAAAGTAGAGCCTATAATGCTACTTATTTGGTTGATTTATCAAGTTGAAACTTTAAGAAACAGTTAATTTAAAATGGATAATATTTCACTAACACTCGAAAAAAACAATTTTTTATTACAGTTTGATCCGCAAAAGAATTTATTATTTATAATTAACTTTCAAAATTTATATACAAAAAAGAAAGCATCGAGAAAATCAGTTTTGTAGCTACAAATAGATAGATCTGTTGTTGGAAAATACTTAACAATTTTCTAATATTTACTAAAAATAGAGAGAAGTGATTATGTACAAATGTGTAGTGGTATTAAGAATAAGACATATTTGACAAAGCCAAATATAACTAATGTGAATAGTAATGATGGTGATCGTTATGATTTTCGTGATGATCGTGATGGTCTTCATGATGTTCATAGGTAATCTTGGGAATTGGTACTTTTATTTTGGTTGGTTTACGTTCAACCGTAGCTTCAAATCCTGTCTTTTTGTCTGCTTTGTAATGCACAATACGATGATGTCCATCGGAGTCGATTAGTTCATAATAACCTTCGACTTTGTGATCCTTACGAGATTCCTTTTGACTTTTAATGTCCTTCGTTTTAGGATCTTTCACAGAATAATGAAATTCATAATGTGCAGGACCATGATCGTGTTCATCTTCGTGATGGTCATCATGTCCATGACCATGACTGTAGCTGTAGTGGTGCTGTGCACTCGCCACTACGACAATGCAGATCAGGAGCGCTAAAACCTAATATTGAAATAAGGATACATTGAGTTAAACGAAAAAATAATTTCATTTTAAACTCACCTTCCACGACATGATGTATTAAACTCCGTTTCTCCGTGTGAAGTGAATTCCTACTCTAACTTGAGTTCAATTTATATAAAAATTTGTTTAAGGTTTCCAGACAAGCCACCAGGTGCCCAAAATTTAAATTAATACTAACGCCTACAAACACAATTAATCCAGTTCAGTGTCTTTAGTATGGATCATACATGCACATACCTTCTCTAATTTACGTATAATAACTTTCAATACTTGTGATTTGAAACATTTGTGAGTTGCACAATGAAATGAAGGTGAAAATTAGATTTAGTGTACCATATGTCTATGTTTAGGTTTTGTCATTTCTGGAGTGCAATCGTATAAGTGCTTAGCATGGGTTACATGTAAGACATGAACTCAAGCTAACAGTGTTCTGCAGCGCTATTTACTTTAGTAACAATTTTTCGTGTTTAGCAACTATTTAATTTAAGAAATTTAATTTAAGAAAAATGTCTGTTACTTTGCTGTTTGTTGCTGAAAACTGACGGTTGGATCTTAGTGCATTTGTTGAAATTTGGTGGCTGTCTTTCTCATATAAATTGCTTATAGATACCGAAACAAAAAAAGGATATATTAAAAAGATTTCCTGTTGTTCTTAACTATTTTTTTACCAATTTTATACGACTACTATATAGAAACTTTAATACGAAATCAAATACAAGAAATGGAAATCCTAATCCCTTTTTTGCTAATCGATATGCTAAAACTGTGATGCTTGGTGTGATTCTTCCTATTTTTGCGGTAAATTTGCAAGGAAAATGCATCAAATAATTTTGCCGTCCAGTTATCCAATAAACGTTTCAACTTGATATAAAGTTAAAATTCACTTAGGATCAAGTTATACTTACATAGTTTAGTATAACATAGTCATAATTATAGTTTCTCAGCGTTAGGTTCGAAGTTGGGCTATATTTGGAAATAAAAATTTCTTGGCAAAATGATACATTTAACCCGAGTCAGAAACTATAGTAATTCTTAACTGGATTTTAAGTTTATGGAAGATTTGAGATCGTTCTTAAAATTACGTTTGAAATGAAATTTGAGATAACTCTTAGATTAAGCGTGAAACAGGCTAGAGTTCATTGCAAGTTAGCACTGGATTCTAAGCTTCTTTCAAAAGTAAATTGAAATTTCCTAGGGATTTTTTGCACACTATTTATTGACACTTATTTATTGCAATTATTTATTATTTTTCTGTTAAAAGTTCTCTCTTTATTTATTTTATAAAATTTGCACAATGGTAATACCTAATTTATTTCATTTTTACCTAATTTACCCTATTCGAAATTCTGGTAAATATCAACATTCGCTGCCATACTAATACAATTTACCATCAATTTACTCCTACTCACACACGGTATTTAATAGATGTAGAAAATATATGATGCTCTACAAATGTTCTAACTAGAGATCCATCATTTATGAATATGTTCAGATTACTTATGGAGAATTGCACGTCTATATTTTAATCAATAGGTATCACATCGTAGACACCGAGAGCTTTACTAACTTAGGAAGTATACTATCGGTAGATGGGGATGCTAAAAAGGACATCAATAGCCGCATTCAAAAAGCGCGAGTATCATTTGCTAGATTGCATAACATATGGCGGACGTACAATATACGTACCAATACCAAGGTAAAAATTTTAATTCATGTATCAAATCGGTATGCCTATATGGATCGGAAACCTGGCTTGCTAACTCCGAAATCGAAAGAACACTGCACATATGTCTGGAATCCTTCTTTTAGAAAAGAACTTTAATTTTTTAATACAAGTCCCTCAATATCTTGTTGTTTTTTCAAAGTAATTCGTTTTTAGTATCGGATCTTAACAATTTCAGTATACTATATTGTTTTATTGTCTTTGTTTAACAATAACTAACTCACAGATCATTTCGCACTGTGACTTATCGATCAAATATCTCGTTTTAAATATTGAAAAAATCTTGTTGCAAGTACTTTATCGAGAATAGAAATCATGAAAAACCTAGGTGCTATCTGTCTCAACAACATGAGTGTCTAAAGAGATATCTCCGGTACCATTGCAAAGACAACACAAATTGAAAACACTTTATTGAAGACTATTAACAGTGTAAGCGAAACCAATATTATTATATTTGATTTCAGCTCAAGCTATCTTTAATATTACCAAAATTCATTGGATATGTATATAAGCTAATGATAATTGATTGGTTTACGCGATGGTGCCAAAAAGATCAATTAAACGTCTTCTTGATCACTTAAAAAACTCGTTCGAACCATTCTATATGGCTTCTTACAAAGTACTAAATTGTACAAGCGATCACTGATTCAAGATAGATGTTAATGGTAAAAAGCAGAATATATCTATAGAGAAATTGAATCTGGAGTGTTCTTTGGAATTAAAATTAAATAAAGAATTAAAATTAAAACTGGGAACTCAATAAATCATATGTGGTGAAACTTAGATGAAGTGCGCCACAAATTACGTTAGGTTATGGTAACAACAAAGATACTTCGGCTTACGAAACGACAAATGCTGCTAGAAGTCGTGATTAATGTATATGAAAACAGATTTTATACGAAAAAAATAATAAAATACTTGAGCCTGAACTTGGATACCAAGACTAATGACAAACGTTGGCGGCCCAACGTAGAGCAACGAAAATTGTTGATATCAACAGTTAACTCTGCCCTACTATACGGAGGCGAAATATAAGCTGATACGCTGAAAGTATAACAGAAACATATGACATTAGCATCAGTTCAACGAACGACAGCTTTGAAAGTTGCTTCACCATACTGTACGGCATCTGAGACAGCGGTACTGTTATATGTGGTACAAAATGCATACGCGAAGAAGCAAACGAAGACAACGCTAAAAACACCATCTTCAAATGCAACAATAGTTCATCACTTGAAACAAATAGTCAGTCAAATAAACGTCGAAGATATCACAACGAAGATGATGCTATCTGAAGAAAACTGAACCGCCATAGTCCGATTCGTTAGATCATCCTTTAACGAAAAAAATATGATCCCTAAAATAACTAACTTCGAAAAAGAAACAAACAAATAAATCTAAGCGCAGCCTAAATGCAGGCTAGCGTAGAAAAAACAGTTTTAAATAACCCACACAGAGATCGTACCCTGAAGTATTCTCGATGAAACTCCAGGATTGAAACGGTCTGGCACACGAGGTGAATTGTTTTTATGCAAACCGGACATACCACTATTGTGACGACATAGTGACGATGCATTAGGTATTTTTAAGCCTCTTCTCCGAACAAAAAAAAAAAAATTAAATTATTACTTCTAAATTATATATGTTCTAAAATGTTAATGCCGTTGACCTCAATACTGGACAATATCCAGTGGCTTATTAAAAGTTGAGAACGTAAGCTGTAATTTAAATTCTCGATGTTTACAAAATAAATCTCTAAGTTTAATTTTAAGTTTAATGTTCTGGCGATAATCTAGTAAGAGTTAACAATATATTAATGATTGCTTATCTATCTAAATGTTGTGTGAACTGAAAATAGATAAATAGTTCTGAAAATAAATAGATGAACTAAATTTAAATTGAATCAATTTTTATTTACAGCATCCAGCAAACAAGTGTTTGGGTTAAACGGCATTCTGCTCAAAAAGTATCCGGATATTGATGTTTGTCAACTACTCCTTAAGTAATAGACCTTTTTCAAAAATTTTTTTTGTTATGTTGGTACATCCTTTCTTGACATATGGTACAAATTTGAAAGCCATCTGTCAATTAGTATGTTTACAGCAGCTGTTAATGTGAGAGTACCTCAAGTGCATTTAGCAATTTTTACTATAGAAAATACTTGTTGTACGCGATTTTTTGACCAGACACGGCACCACTGTCATCGCTCAGACACCATATTCGCCAGATCTGGATCCGTGCGACTTTTTCCTGTTCCCGAAACTCAAAT
>NC_051848.1:100584794-100586880 GCF_002237135.1 Teleopsis dalmanni
TCTTAAATAGTTATCTTATTTTATTCCTCTTTATCTTTTTGTATACTTTAATAATTTTTTTTTTTTTTTGGTCATGCTATAAACATTTGACAAAACTAAGGTTCAAGTCCATCAAATTAGGCGCTGCTGTAATGCTTTACTCTTAAAAGCTACTCTTATTGAGTTCGAGACAAATTACTAATTTAAAACTGAAATGCAGTCGGCTTTTGTTGACTCAGTGCAATGCCATAATTTATTTTGCATTGACTGCTTGCGAATCTAATCATTTTTATGGCACACAGAGAATTTGTAATTTACATAGCAATTCCGTTGGCAAATACACAGGCAAATACACAAACTACAAGCAGCGAAATGTTTGCTCACGAACACGTTTCTCTGGCCACTTGTTACATGCCTCCCACTCCCTCACTCTGACTGACTGTGTGTGCGTATGCGTATGTGCTGCCGTATGTAGCTGCCTGCAGAGTTACTGCCGAACGAATTTGTTTAGTTTAAGCCGAACAGAGCACTAAGGTACATGTGTCGTGTGGTTATAAGTTTGAGTACTTCTCAAGCACTTAATGTTGGCATAGCCCTTTTATGTTACTTGACTAAAACAACAACAACAACCACCACCACGACAACAACAATAAAAATATGCTTACGAAGCGAATGAATTTGTGTGATCACTGCAGTTACCCAGCGGGACTTTCAGCGCTGAGGGAATCGATTCCCTCAGCGCTGAATGGTAATGCCTAGCGCTGATTATTCAAATGAAACTCCTAATTACTTTAACACGTGCATGTCATTGCGGGCAAGCGCTGAATCGTTCGATTACCTTTTCAAATTTGTAATGCAACATTTCAGCGCTGACATGCTCGCTTACCTTTTCGAATTTGTAATGCAACATATCAGCGCTGACATGTTCGCTTACTTTTTCGAATTTGTAATGGAACATATCAGCGCTGACATGTTAGCTTACCTTTTCGAATTTGTAATGCAACATATCAGCGCTGATATGTTCGCTTAAATTTTCAATTTTACCTATGCTATTAATTTTTAAATAAAATACTATAAATTTTTTTGAATAAATTATATTTTATATTTATGTTTTATACAATTAAAATATTAATATTAACATAAAAAAATATAACATACTTATATAGATGAATATTTTTCTGGAAATTGTTACTAACACCTTGAAGAGATTTCCAGACTCGACTTGATCACTTGTTCCGGCTTACCATCTGTACTTAAAGCATCTGTAAATACAAAAGTATGTTATTGTATACGCTAAAGTTAATTATGTACAATATACCATACCAAAAAGTGCTGCTGTCACATTCTCTAACGCTCTTAAGGACTTCTTGCCTTGGGTACCATTCTCCAAAATTCCAGGAAATTTTTCGCGTAATTGGTTGTTTTTTAATAACGCGTCTCATTGATGCAGTCTATAAATAACGTTATAGATGAAAAGAAATGTATGAATTAGTAAAATTGTTACATGTGAATATATTAATAAGTTGAAACTGAAAGTAAGAAACATATATAATTTAACTTACAACTACTTCAACGGCAGTGATTTCTTCATTAAATTGAATTAAATCCTCCTCAGTTTGAATTGTAAAATTTTCCAATTGAAACAGCTGACTACATGACTACAGCTGATTACCCCTTGCTTTAGAATGACTGCATTCGCAGCACATTGGTCAATTAATCGTTCTTGACGCAGTAGCTTCTACATAATACAAAACAAAAATTACAATTATCATTTTAAATATATTTACTTAATTTTCCATATACTTACAGTGAGTTTATGTGAAATTACAAATTATATTTTATTTAAATTTTTGTTTTTTATTTGATTTTAAAAATTAAAAATTGTTCACTGTTCGCACTTCACTAAAATCAAAAGCAGACTAAATGTATACAATGTAGGCAAAACAAGAAATTCTTAACTCATATGCTTTTCTTCTTCATTCTTTTATAATTTCAACCCCGAAATTGCCTATGTCAAACACAAATGTCGAAAACAAAGAAAAATAAAAACGAAGAGCTATTACCTCCTCGCTTACTTTTTCAGCGCTGGCATAATGGTGCCGCTGGG
>NC_051848.1:100586980-100594048 GCF_002237135.1 Teleopsis dalmanni
TGCTAGTGCTAGTGCTAGTGCTAGTGCTAGTGCTAGTGCTAATAAATAGGCGCAATCAATAGATTGTTGTTTTATTAAATTTTATTCAATAAGGACAAGGAATATAAGCAAAGCTTCTTAATTAGTAATTTTACTTGAAAAGTTTTCTATCATTTAAGGTTTTCATTCACGCTGGCACTCGTACTCACACTTGCACTCGCACTCGCATGCATGCCTATTGTACATTTTATATGGAACTGAACAAAACTTGAGCTTACGTGCATTTCGTATACGACACGATTACAATTTCAAAATTAAAAATGATGCGAATATACGTATACAGCAGAAATTAGTTAAATAATTGCATTTTATATAAATAAATAATAGATATGTGATATAAAGAAAAATATTATTAGTAACAAAATAAAATAAAAAAAAATTAAAACCGCAAAAAAAAGGAAAAAAGTAAAAAAGTGTTGTGGAGCCAACAACACGCGGTGTTCCCAAGCGGTCCCCCATCTAAGTACTAACCGCGCCCGACGCTGCTTAATTTCGGTGATCGGACGAGAACCGATGTATTCAACGTGGTATGGTCGTTGGCAAAGAAAGCGTTTCAAAAAATCTACATCTACCAGTATTTTAATCTTATTCTTATTCTTATTCTTATTCTTATTCTTATACGTACTAGTTACTACGTACTATATATAATATGGAAAATGGAAAATGGAAAATAGAAAATACTCTAAAGCTATTTCCAAAGCTATTTTATTTTATTTTTCATTTCAATTTAAATAAAATAGAAAAGTTTCTTTTTTCTTCTTCTCTAGTGAAGTTAATATGAACAGAATAGAAAAATTAAACTAAAACTGTTATTGAACATATCCGTGTTTGTATTTTACATGCTTAATTATGTAGTACTATTGCCTGTAACATTAACTTTAACTTTAACTTAATCTTTAAGGAAGAATAAAATTATTATACATACTTATATTTTTATTAAAAAATTTTAACATATGATGCTATTGCTACTGCTAGGCTAGTGCGTGCTAGTGCAATAAAATAGGGCGCAATCAATAGATTGTTGTTTTATTAAATTTTATTCAATAAAGACAAGGAATATAAGCAAAGCTTCTTAATTAGTAATTTTACTTGAAAAGTTTTCTATCATTTAAGGTTTTCATTCACGCTGGCACTCGTACTCACACTTGCACTCGCACTCGCATGCATGCCTATTGTACATTTTATATGGAACTGAACAAAACTTGTGCTTACGGTGCATTGCGTATACGACACGATTACAATTTCAAAATTAAAAATGATGCGAATATACGTAAACAGCAGAAATTAGTTAAATAATTGCATTTTATATAAATAAATAATAGATATGTGATATAAAGAAAAATATTATTAGTAACAAAATAAAATAAAAAAAAATTAAAACCGCAAAAAAAAGGAAAAAAGTAAAAAAGTGTTGTGGAGCCAACAACACGCGGTGTTCCCAAGCGGTCCCCATCTAAGTACTAACCGCGCCCGACGCTGCTTAATTTCGGTGATCGGACGAGAACCGATGTATTCAACGTGGTATGGTGTTGCAAAGAAAGTGTTTCGAAAAATCTAACATTACCAGTATTTTAAATTTATTCTTATTCTTATACGTATACTACTACGTACTATATATAATATGGAAAATGGAAAATAGAAAATAGAAAATAGAAAATACTCTAAAACTATTTCCAAAGCTATTTTATTTTATTTTTCATTTCAATTTAAATAAAATAAAATAGAAAAGTTTCTTTTTTCTTCTTCTCTAGTGAAGTTAATATGAACAGAATAGAAAAATTAAACTAAAACTGTTATTGAAAATATCCGTGTTTGTATTTTACATGCTTAATTATGTAGTACTATTGCCTGTAATATTAACTTCAATATTAACTTTAACTTTAACTTAATCTTTAAGGAAGAATAAAATTTTATACATACTTATATTTTTATTAAAAAATTTAACATATGAATGCTAGTGCTAGTGCTAGTGCTAGTGCTGGTGCTAGTGCTAATAAATAGGCGCAATCAATAGATTGTTGTTTTATTAAATTTTATACAATGAAGACAAGGAATATAAGCAAAGCTTCTTAAATAGTAATTTTACTTGAAAAGTTTTCTATCATTTAAGGTTTTCATTCACGCTGGCACTCGTACTCCACTTGCACTCGCACTCGCATGCATGCCTATTGTACATTTTATATGGAACTGAACAAAACTTGAGCTTACGTGCATTTCGTATACGACACGATTACAATTTCAAAATTAAAAATGATGCGAATATACGTATACAGCAGAAATTAGTTAAATAATTGCATTTTATATAAATAAATAATAGATATGTGATATAAAGAAAAATATTATTAGTAACAAAATAAAATAAAAAAAAATTAAAACCGCAAAAAAAAGGAAAAAAGTGTTGTGGAGCCAACAACACGCGGTGTTCCCAAGCGGTCCCCCATCTAAGTACTAACCGCGCCCGACGCTGCTTAATTTCGGTGATCGGACGAGAACCGATGTATTCAACGTGGTATGGTCGTTGGCAAAGAAAGCGTTTCAAAAAATCTACATCTACCAGTATTTTAATCTTATTCTTATTCTTATTCTTATTCTTATTCTTATTCTTATACGTACTAGTTACTACGTACTATATATAATATGGAAAATGGAAAATGGAAAATAGAAAATACTCTAAAGCTATTTCCAAAGCTATTTTATTTTATTTTTCATTTCAATTAAATAAAATAAATAGAAAAGTTTCTTTTTTCTTTTCTCTAATAAGTTAATATGAACAGAATAGAAATTAACTAAAACTGTTATTGAACATATCCGTTTTGTATTTTACATGCTTAAGTAATGTAGTACTATTGCCTGTAAATTAACTCATATTAATCTTTAAACTTAACTTTATCTTTAAGGAAGAATAAAATTATTATACATACTTATATTTTTATTAAAAAATTTAACATATGAATGCTAGTGCTACTGCTAGTGCTACTGCTAGTGCTACTGCTAGTGCTAGTGCTAGTGCTAATAAATAGGCGCAATCAATAGATTGTTGTTTTATTAAATTTTATTCAATAAAGACAAGGAATATAAGCAAAGCTTCTTAATTAGTAATTTTACTTGAAAAGTTTTCTATCATTTAAGGTTTTCATTCACGCTGGCACTCGTACTCACACTTGCACTCGCACTCGCATGCATGCCTATTGTACATTTTATATGGAACTGAACAAAACTTGTGCTTACGGTGCATTGCGTATACGACACGATTACAATTTCAAAATTAAAAATGATGCGAATATACGTAAACAGCAGAAATTAGTTAAATAATTGCATTTTATATAAATAAATAATAGATATGTGATATAAAGAAAAATATTATTAGTAACAAAATAAAATAAAAAAAAATTAAAACCGCAAAAAAAAGGAAAAAAGTAAAAAAGTGTTGTGGAGCCAACAACACGCGGTGTTCCCAAGCGGTCCCCATCTAAGTACTAACCGCGCCCGACGCTGCTTAATTTCGGTGATCGGACGAGAACCGATGTATTCAACCAGTGTATGGTCGTTGGAAAGAAACGTGTTTTCAAAAAATCTACATCTAACCAGTATTTTAATCTTATTCTTATTCTTATACGTACTACTTACTACGTACTATATATAATATGGAAAATGGAAAATAGAAAATAGAAAATAGAAAATACTCTAAAGCTATTTCCAAAGCTATTTTATTTTATTTTTCATTTCAATTTAAATAAAATAAAATAGAAAAGTTTCTTTTTTCTTCTTCTCTAGTGAAGTTAATATGAACAGAATAGAAAAATTAAACTAAAACTGTTATTGAACATATTCGTGTTTGTATTTTACATGCTTAATTATGTAGTACTATTGCCTGTAATATTAACTTCAATATTAACTTTAACTTTAATTTTATCTTTAAGGAAGAATAAAATTATTATATATACTTATATTTTTATTAAAAAATTTAACATATGAATGCTAGTGCTACTGCTAGTGCTAGTGCTAGTGCTGGTGCTAGTGCTAATAAATAGGCGCAATCAATAGATTGTTGTTTTATTAAATTTTATACAATGAAGACAAGGAATATAAGCAAAGCTTCTTAAATAGTAATTTTACTTGAAAAGTTTTCTAACATTTAAGGTTTTCATTTACGCTGGCACTCGTACTCACACTTGCACTCGCACTCACACTCGCATACATGCCTATTGTACATTTTATATGGAACTGAACAAAACTTGTGCTTACGGTGCATTGCGTATACGACACGATTACGATTTTCAAAATTCAAAATTCAAAATTCAAAATTAAAAATGATGCGAGTACACGTATACAGCAGAAATTAGTTAAATAATTGCGTTTTACATAAATAAATAATAGATAGGTGTATAAAAAAAAATATTATTATTTACAAAATAATATAAAAAAAATTAAAACCGGAAAAAAAAGGAAAAAAGTAAAAAAGTAAAAAAGTGTTGTGAAGCCAACAACACGCGGTGTTCCCAAGCGGTCCCCCATCTAAGTACTAACCGCGCCCGACGCTGCTTAATTTCAGTGAGCGGACGAAAACCGATGTATTCAACGTGGTATGATCGTTGGCAAAGAAAGTGTTTCAAAAAATCTACATCTACCAGTATTTTAATCTTATTCTTATTCTTATTCTTATACGTACTACTTACTACGTACTATATATTATATGAAAAATGGAAAATAGAAAATACTCTAAAGCAATTTCCAAAGCTATTTTATTTTATTTTTCATTTCAATTTAAATAAAATAAAATAGAAAAGTTTCTTTTTTCTTCTTCTCTAGTGAAGTTAATATGAACAGAATAGGAAAATTAAACTAAAACTGTTATTGAACATATCCGTGTTTGTATTTTACATGCTTAATTATGTAGTACTATTGCCTGTAATATTAACTTCAATATTAACTTTAACTTTAATTAATCTTTAAGGAAGAATAAAATTATTATACATACTTATATTTTTATTAAAAAATTTAACATATGAATGCTAGTGCTAGTGCTAGTGCTAGTGCTAGTGCTAGTGCTAATAAATAGGCGCAATCAATAGATTGTTGTTTTATTAAATTTTATTCAATAAAGACAAGGAATATAAGCAAAGCTTCTTAATTAGTAATTTTACTTGAAAAGTTTTCTATCATTTAAGGTTTTCATTCACGCTGGCACTCGTACTCACACTTGGACTCGCACTCGCATGCATGCCTATTGTACATTTTATATGGAACTGAACAAAACTTGTGCTTACGGTGCATTGCGTATACGACACGATTACAATTTCAAAATTAAAAATGATGCGAATATACGTATACAGCAGAAATTAGTTAAATAATTGCATTTTATATAAATAAATAATAGATATGTGATATAAAGAAAAATATTATTAGTAACAAAATAAAATAAAAAAAAATTAAAACCGCAAAAAAAAGGAAAAAAGTAAAAAAGTGTTGTGATGCCAACAACACGCGGTGTTCCCAAGCGGTCCCCATCTAAGTACTAACCGCGCCCGACGCTGCTTAATTTCGGTGATCGGACGAGAACCGATGTATTCAACGTGGTATGGTCGCTGGCGAAGAAAGTGTTTCAAAAAATCTACATCTACCAGTATTTTAATCTTATTCTTATTCTTATTCTTATACGTACTACTTACTACGTACTATATATAATATGAAAAATGGAAAATGGAAAATAGAAAATACTCTAAAGCTATTTTATTTTATTTTTCATTTCAATTTAAATAAAATAAAATAGAAAAGTTTCTTTTTTCTTCTTCTCTAGTGAAGTTAATATGAACAGAATAGGAAAATTAAACTAAAACTGTTATTGAGCATATCCGTGTTTGTATTTTACATGCTTAATTATGTAGTACTATTGCCTGTAATATTAACTTCAATATTAACTTTAACTTTAACTTAATCTTTAAGGAAGAATAAAATTTTATACATACTTATATTTTTATTAAAAAATTTAACATATGAATGCTAGTGCTACTGCTAGTGCTAGTGCTAGTGCTACTGCTAGTGCTAGTGCTAGTGCTAGTGCTAGTGCTAGTGCTAGTGCTAGTGCTAGTGCTAGTGCTAGTGCTAGTGCAGTGCTACTGCTAGTGCTAGTGCTAGTGCTACTGCTAGTGCTAGTGCTAGTGCTAGTGCTAGTGCTAGTGCTAGTGCTAGTGCTAGTGCTAGTGCTAGTGCTAGTGCTAGTGCTAGTGCTATTGCTAGTGCTAGTGCTAGTGCTAGTGCTAGTGCTAGTGCTAGTGCTAGTGCTAGTGCTAGTGCTAGTGCTAATAAATAGGCGCAATCAATAGATTGTTGTTTTATTAAATTTTATTCAATAAGGACAAGGAATATAAGCAAAGCTTCTTAATTAGTAATTTTACTTGAAAAGTTTTCTATCATTTAAGGTTTTCATTCACGCTGGCACTCGTACTCACACTTGCACTCGCACTCGCATGCATGCCTATTGTACATTTTATATGGAACTGAACAAATCTTGAGCTTACGTGCATTTCGTATACGACACGATTACAATTTCAAAATTAAAAATGATGCGAATATACGTATACAGCAGAAATTAGTTAAATAATTGCATTTTATATAAATAAATAATAGATATGTGATATAAAGAAAAATATTATTAGTAACAAAATAAAATAAAAAAAAATTAAAACCGCAAAAAAAAGGAAAAAAGTGTTGTGGAGCCAACAACACGCGGTGTTCCCAAGCGGTCCCCCATCTAAGTACTAACCGCGCCCGACGCTGCTTAATTTCGGTGATCGGACGAGAACCGATGTATTCAACGTGGTATGGTCGTTGGCAAAGAAAGCGTTTCAAAAAATCTACATCTACCAGTATTTTAATCTTATTCTTATTCTTATTCTTATTCTTATTCTTATTCTTATACGTACTAGTTACTACGTACTATATATAATATGGAAAATGGAAAATGGAAAATAGAAAATACTCTAAAGCTATTTCCAAAGCTATTTTATTTTATTTTTCATTTCAATTTAA
>NC_051848.1:100594148-100598971 GCF_002237135.1 Teleopsis dalmanni
ATATCATTTGTTTTAGTGCAGAAGAATGAAATGTTAAAAGAAATTTGTTCGAGGTTCAACTTTAGAAATATGGATTGTATATCGACTGTTTTGGTGCAAATTAATAGAAGAAAAAATAAATAAAATTTGCTTTAAGTTCAAGTTTTGAAGAACAGATTAAATATCATTTGTTTTAGTGCAGCAGAATGAAATATTAAAAATTTGTTTGAGTTTCAACTTTTCAGATATAGATTGTATATCAATTGTTTTGGTGCAAACTAATTAAAGAGGAGTAAGTGAAATTTATTCTAACTTCATGTTTTGAAGAAATATTATATATCGATTGTTTTGGTGCAAAGTATATAAACAGATTAAAGAAAATTAGTTTGAGTTCCAACTTTTGAAATATAGATTGTATATCAATTGTTGTGGTGCAAATTAATTAAAGAAAAAATAAATGAAATTTGTTTTAAGTTCATGTTTTTAAGAATAGATTATATATCATTTGTTTTAGTGCAGAAGAATGAAATATTAAAAGAAATTTGTTTGAGGTTCAACTTTTCAAATATAGATTGTATATCAATTGTTTTGGTGCAAACTAATTAAAGAAGGAGTAAGTGAAATTTATTCTAACTTCATGTTTTGAAGAATATATTATATATCAATTGTTTTGGTGCAAAATATATAAACAGATTAAAGGAAATTTGTTTGAGGTTCAACTTTAGAAATAAAGATTGTATATCAATTGTTGTGGTGCAAATTAATTAAAAAAAAAATAAATGAAATTTGTTTTAAGTTCATGGTTTGAAGAATAGATTATATATCATTTGTTTTAGTGCAGAAGAATGAAATATTAAAGGAAATTTGTTTGAGGTTCAACTTTAGAAATATGGATTGTATATCAATTATTTTGGTGCAAACTAATTAAAGAAGAAGTAAGTGAAATTTGTTTTAAGTTCATGTCTTGAAGAATAGATTATATATCATTTGTTTTAGTGCAGAAGAATGAAATATTAAAAGAAATTTGTTTGAGGTTCAACTTTTCAAATATAGATTGTATATCAATTGTTTTGGTGCAAACTAATTAAAGAAGGAGTAAGTGAAATTTATTCTAACTTCATGTTTTGAAGAAATATTATATATCAATTGTTTTGGTGCAAAATATATAAAGAAATTAAAGAAAATTTGTTTGAGGTCCAATTTTTGAAATATGGATTGTATATCAATTGTTGTGGTGCAAATTAATTAAAGAAAAAATAAATGAAATTTTTTTTAAGTTCATGTTTTGAAGAATAGATTATATATCATTTGTTTTAGTGCAGAAGAATGAAATATTAAAAGAAATTTGTTTGAGGTTCAACTTTTTAAATATAGATTGTATATCAATTGTTTTGGTGCAAACTAATTAAAGAAGGAGTAAGTGAAATTTATTCTAACTTCATGTTTTGAAGAAATATTATATATCAATTGTTTTGGTGCAAAATATATAAACTGATTAAAGGAAATTTGTTTGAGGTTCGAATTTAGAAATATGGATTGTATATCAATTGTTTTGGTGCAAATTAATTAAAGAAGGAGTAAGTGAAATTTGTTTTAAGTTCATGTTTTGAAGAATAGATTATATATCATTTGTTTTAGTGCAGAAGAATGAAATATTAAAGGATATTTGTTTGAAGACCAATTTTTGAAATATAGATTGTATATCGATTGTTTTGGTGCAAATTAATAGAAGAAAAAATAAATAAAATTTGCTTTAAGTTCAAGTTTTGAAGAGCAGATTAAATATCATTTGTTTTAGTGCATAAGAATGAAATATTAAAGGAATTGTGTTTGAAGTTCGACTTTTGAAATATAGACTGTATATCAATTGTTGTGGTGCAAATTAATTAAAGAAAAAATAAATGAAATTTTTTTTAAGTTCAAGTTTTGAAGAATAGATTATATATCATTTGTTTTAGTGCAGAAGAATGAAATGTTAAAAGAAATTTGTTCGATGTTCAACTTTAGAAATATGGATTGTATATCGACTGTTTTGGTGCAAATTAATAGAAGAAAAAATAAATAAAATTTGCTTTAAGTTCAAGTTTTGAAGAACAGATTAAATATCATTTGTTTTAGTGCAGCAGAATGAAATATTAAAGGATATTTGTTTGAGGTTCAACTTTTCAGATATAGATTGTATATCAATTGTTTTGGTGCAAACTAATTAAAGAAGGAGTAAGTGAAATTTATTCTAACTTCATGTTTTGAAGAAATATTATATATCAATTGGTTTGGTGCAAAATATATAAAGAAATTAAAGAAAATTAGTTTGAGGTCCAACTTTTGAAATATAGATTGTATATCAATTGTTTTGGTGCAAACTAATTAAAGAAGAAGTAAGCGAAATTTGTTTTAAGGTCATGTTTTGAAGAATAGATTAAATATCATTTGTTTTAGTGCAGAAGAATGAAATATTAAAGGAAATTTGTTTGAGGTTCAACTTTAGAAATATGGATTGTATATCAATTATTTTGGTGCAAACTAATTAAAGAAGGAGTAAGTGAAATTTATTCTAACTTCATGTTTTGAAGAAATATTATATATCATATGTTTTAGTGCAGAAGAATGAAATATTAAAGGAAATTTGTTTGAGGACTAATTTTTGAAATATAGATTGTATATCGATTGTTTTGGTGCAAATTAATAGAAGAAAAAATAAACAAAATTTGCTTTAAGTTCAAGTTTTGAAGAACAGATTAAATATCATTTGTTTTAGTGCAGAAGAATGAAATATTAAAGGAAATTTGTTTGAGGTTCAACTTTTCAAATATAGATTGTATATCAATTGTTTTGGTGCAAACTAATTAAAGAAGGAGTAAGTGAAATTTATTCTAACTTGATGTTTTGAAGAAATATTATATATCAAACTAATTAAAGAAGGAGTAAGTGAAATTTATTCTAACTTCATGTTTTGAAGAAATATTATATATTATATATCAATTGTTTTGGAGCAAAATATATAAACAGATTAAAGGAAATTTAAGGAAGTTTAAGGTCCAACTTTTGAAATATAGATTGTATATCAATTGTTTTGGTGCAAACTAATTAAAGAAGGAGTAAGTGAAATTTATTCTAACTTCATGTTTTGAAGAAATATTATATATTATATATCAATTGTTTTGGAGCAAAACATATAAACAGATTAAAGGAAATTTAAGGAAGTTTAAGGTCCAACTTTTGAAATATAGATTGTATATCAATTGTTTTGGTGCAAACTAATAAAAGAAGGAGTAAGTGAAATTTATTCTAACTTCATGTTTTGAAGAAATATTATATATCAATTGTTTTGGAGCAAAATATATAAACAGATTAAAGAAAATTTGTTTGACGTTCAACTTTGGATTGTATATCAATTGTTGTGGTGCAAATTAATTAAAGAAAAAATAAATGAAATTTTTTTTAAGGTCATGTTTTGAAGAATAGATTAAATATAATTTGTTTTAGTGTAGAAGAATGAAATATTAAAGGAAATTTGTTTGAGGTTCGACTTTTCAAATATAGATTGTATATCAATTGTTTTGGTGCAAACTAATTAAAGAAGGAGTAAGTGAAATTTATTCTAACTTCATGTTTTGAAGAAATATTATATATTATATATCAATTGTTTTGGAGCAAAATATATAAACAGATTAAAGGAAATTTAAGGAAGTTTAAGGTCCAACTTTTGAAATATAGATTGTATATCAATTGTTTTGGTGCAAATTAATTAAAGAAAAAATAAATGAAATTTGTTTTAAGTTCAAGCTTTGAAAAATAGATTAAATATCATTTGTTTTAGTGTAAAAGAATGAAATATTAAAGGAAATTAGTTTGAGGTTCAACTTTTCAAATATAGATTGTATATCAATTGTTTTGGTGCAAACTAATTAAAGAAGGAGTAAGTGAAATTTATTCTAACTTCATGTTTTGAAGAAATATTATATATTATATATCAATTGTTTTGGAGCAAAATATATAAACAGATTAAAGGAAATTTAAGGAAGTTTAAGGTCCAACTTTTGAAATATAGATTGTATATCAATTGTTTTGGTGCAAATTAATTAAAGAAAAAATAAATGAAATTTGTTTTAAGTTCAAGTTTTGAAAAATAGATTAAATATCATTTGTTTTAGTGCAGAAGAATGAAATATTAAAGGAAATTTGTTTGAGGTTCAACTTTTCAAATGTAGATTGTATATCAATTGTTTTGGTGCAAACTAATTAAAGAAGGAGTAAGTGAAATTTATTCTAACTTCATCGAGAGAAATAGAGTTATTACTCTAGACCATTCGAGTTAGTAAGCCAAGAGATATCGAACCAGTATCTTAAAGGAAGATTTAAGGATATGTCTCTAAACGTAGCGCTCGACTGGGGGTGTCGGTCAATCTTTGTATATGACACAATATCAGGTAAGTACCGTTTGTGAGTCAGATCCAATTGTATTTATGGTGCAAAATTTAATTAAAGAAAAAATTAAATGACATTAAAGGGTAGATTTTTTCTGCAGGATACTACAATTTCGGCAGCTCCAGATCAGCAACATCCAGTGCACTTCTAGTAGATTTTGCTATGGCCAATTTTTTTTTCAATAAGACTGAAGCCTACTGATAAGCTAGAAAACTTTTGACCAAGGGCGGCTACCTTGGTCAGTTTATGTTTATTAATTATTAAATTAATTTTTTATTTGAAATGTTGAGCATTTTATTAAATTAAATTGAATTTATTATTTTATAAAATAGCATTTTTTTACATTGTATTCGAATTTGAATGAATTTTTTTTAAATATATTATGTGTCTTATTTCTTTAGAATTGAAAATCATTT
>NC_051848.1:100599071-100601618 GCF_002237135.1 Teleopsis dalmanni
AAACTCTTATATTTTGCATATTGTAACATGTGAGATCGTAAAACCATCGAATTTGTGACTTTAAGCAAGTTTCTAAAAACCCTTATAATTGGCTTATAATAAGCAAATTTCTCAAAACTCTTATATTTTGCATATTTTAACATGTACGATCGTAAAACCATCGAATTTGTGATTTTCAATAAGTTTTTCAAAACTCTAATATTTTGCATATTTTAACATGTGCGATCGTAAAACTATCGAATTTGTGATTTTCAGTAAGTTTCTAAAAACTTATATTTTACACATTTTAACATATACGATCGTAAAACCATCGAATTTGTGATTTTCAATGAGTTTCTCAAAACTCTAATATTTTGCATATTTTAACATGTGCGATCGTAAAACCATCGAATTTGTGATTTTCAATAAGTTTCTCAAAACTCTAATATTTTGCATATTTTAACATATGCGATCGTAAAATCATCGAATTTGTGATTTTCAGTAAGTTTCTATAACTCTTATATTTTACACATTTTAACATTTACGATCGTGAAACCATCGAATTTGTGATTTTCAATAAGTTTCTCAAAACTCTAATATTTTGCATATTTTAACATGTACGATCGTGAAACCATCGAATTTGTGATTTTCAATAAGTTTCTCAAAACTCTAATATTTTGCATATTTTAACATGTGCGATCGTAAAACCATCGAATTTGTGATTCTCAGTAAGTTTCTAAAAACTTTTATATTTTACACATTTTAACATGTACGATCGTAAAACCATCGAATTTGTGATTTTCAATAAGTTTCTCAAAACTCTAATATTTTGCATATTTTAACATGTGCGATCGTAAAACCATCGAATTTGTGATTTTCAATAAGTTTCTCAAAACTCTTATATTTTGCATATTTTAACATGTGCGATCGTATAACCATCGAATTTGTGATTTTCAGTAAGTTTCTCAAAACTCTTATATTTTGCATATTTTAACATGTACGATCGTAAAACCATCGAATTTGTGATTTTCAATAAGTTTCTCAAAACTCCTATATTTTGCATATTTTAACATGTACGATCGTAAAACCACCGAATTTGTGATTTTCAACAAGTTTCTCAAAACTCTAGTATGTTGCACATTTTAACATGTACGATCGTAAAACCATGGAATATGTGACTTTAAGCAAGTTTCTCATAACTCTTATATTTTGCATATTTTAACATGTACGATCGTAAAACCATCGAATTTGTGATTTTCAGTAGGTTTCTCAAAACTCTTATATTTTGCATATTTTAACATGTGCGATCGTAAAACCATCAAATTTGTGATTTTCAATAAGTTTCTCAAAACTATTATATTTTGCATATTTTAACATGTACGATCGTAAAACCATCGAATTTCCGATTTTCAGTAAGTTTCTCAAAACTCTTATATTTTACACATTTTAACATGTACGATCGTAAAACCACCGAATTTGTGATTTTCAACAAGTTTCTCAAAACTATTATATTTTGCATATTTTAACATGTGCGATCGTAAAACCATCGAATTTGTGATTTTCAGTAAGATTCTCAAAACTCTTATATTTTGCATATTTTAACATGTACGATCGTGAAACCATCGAATTTGTGATTTTCAATAAGTTTCTCAAAACTCTTATATTTTGCATATTTTAACATGTGCGATCGTAAAACCATCGAATTTGTGATTTTCAATAAGTTTCTCAAAACTCTTATATTTTGCATATTTTAAAACATGTGCGATCGTAAAACCATCGAATTTGTGATTTTCAATAAGTTTCTCAAAACTCTAATATTTTGCATATTTTAACATGTGCGATCGTAAAAACCATCGAATTTGTGATTTTCAATAAGTTTCTCAAAACTCTAATATTTTGCATATTTTAACATGTGCGATCGTAAAACCATCGAATTTGTGATTTTCAGTAAGTTTCTCAAAACTTTTACCTTTTACACATTTTAACATGTACGATCGTGAAACCATCGAATTTGTGATTTTCAATAAGTTTCTCAAAACTCTAATATTTTGCATATTTTAACATGTGCGATCGTAAAACCATCGAATTTGTGACTTTAAGCAAATTTCTCAAAACTCTTATATTTTGCACATTTTAACATGTACGCTCGCAAAACCATCGAATTTGTGACTTTAAGTAAATTGTTCAAAACTCTTATATTTTGCACATTTTAACATGTACGCTCGCAAAACCATCGAATTTGTGACTTTAAGCAAATTGCTCAAAACTCTAATATTTTGCATATTTTAACATGTACAATCGTAAAACCATCGAATTTGTGATTTTCAGTAATAAGTTTCTCAAAACTCTAACATTTTACACATTTTAACATATACGATCGCAAAACCATCGAATTTGTGATTTTCAATAAGTTTTTAAAAACTCTAATATATTACAGATTTTAACATGTACGATCGTAAAACCATCGAATTTGTGATTTTCAATAAGTTTCTCAAAACTCTAATATTTTGCATATTTTAACATGTGCGATCGTAAAACCATTGAATTTGTGATTTTCAGTAAGTTTCT
>NC_051848.1:100601718-100604025 GCF_002237135.1 Teleopsis dalmanni
TATTGAAAATCACAAATTCGATGGTTTTACGATGGAATATGTTAAAATGTGTAAAATATTAGAGTTTTGAGAAACTTATTGAAAATCACAAATTTGATGATTTTACGATCGAATATGTTAAAATGTGTAAAATATTAGAGTTTTGAGAAACTTATTGAAAATCACAAATTCTATGATTTTGCGATCGCACATGTTAAAATATGCAAAATATTAGAGTTTTGAGAAACTTATTGAAAATCACAAATTCGATGGTTTTACGATCGCACATGTTAAAATATGCAAAATATTAGAGTTTTGAGAAACTTATTGAAAATCACAAATTCGATGGTTTTACGATCGAATATGTTAAAATGTGTACAATATTAGAGTTTTGAGAAACTTATTGAAAATCACAAATTCGATGGTTTTACGATCGCACATGTTAAAATATGCAAAATATTAGAGTTTTTAGAAACATTGAAAATCACAAATTCGATGGTTTTACTATCGCATATGTTAAAATATGCAAAATATTAGAGTTTTGAGAAACTTATTGAAAATCACAAATTCGATGGTTCTACGATCGCACATGTTAAAATATGCAAAATATTAGAGTTTTGAGAAACTTATTGAAAATCACAAATTCGATGGTTTTACGATCGCACATGTTAAAATATGCAAAATATTAGAGCTTTGAGAAACTTAATGAAAATCACAAATTCGATGGTTTCACGATCGAATATGTTAAAATGTGTAAAATATTAGAGTTTTGAGAAACTTATTGAAAATCACAAATTCGATGGTTTTACGATCGAATATGTTAAAATGTGTAAAATATTAGAGTTTTGAGAAACTTATTGAAAATCACAAATTCGATGGTTTTACGATCGCACATGTTAAAATATGCAAAATATAAGAGTTTTGAGAAACTTATTGAAAATCACAAATTCGATGGTTTCACGATCGTACATGTTAAAATATGCAAAATATAAGAGTTTTGAGAATCTTACTGAAAATCACAAATTCGATGGTTTTACGATCGCACATGTTAAAATATGCAAAATATAATAGTTTTGAGAAACTTGTTGAAAATCACAAATTCGGTGGTTTTACGATCGTACATGTTAAAATGTGTAAAATATAAGAGTTTTGAGAAACTTACTGAAAATCGGAAATTCGATGGTTTTACGATCGTACATGTTAAAATATGCAAAATATAATAGTTTTGAGAAACTTATTGAAAATCACAAATTTGATGGTTTTACGATCGCACATGTTAAAATATGCAAAATATAAGAGTTTTGAGAAACCTACTGAAAATCACAAATTCGATGGTTTTACGATCGTACATGTTAAAATATGCAAAATATAAGAGTTATGAGAAACTTGTTTAAAGTCACATATTCGATGGTTTTATGATCGTACATGTTAAAATGTGCACATATTAGAGTTTTGAGAAACTTGTTGAAAATCACAAATTCGGTGGTTTTACGATCGTACATGTTAAAATATGCAAAATATAGAGTTTTGAGAAACTTATTGAAAATCACAAATTCGATGGTTTTGCGATCGTACATGTTAAAATGTGGAAAATATAAGAGTTTTGAGAAATTTCCTTAAAGTCACAAATTCGATTGTTTTACGATCGCACATGTTAAATATGCAAAATATTAGAGTTTTGAGAAACTTATTGAAAATCACAAATTCGATGGTTTTACGATCGCGCATGTTAAAATATGCAAAATATTAGAGTTTTGAGAAACTTATTGAAAATCACAAATTCGATGGTTTTACGATCGAATATGTTAAAATGTGTACAATATTAGAGTTTTGAGAAACTTATTGAAAATCACAAATTCGATGGTTTTACGATCGCACATGTTAAAATATGCAAAATATTAGAGTTTTTAGAAACATTGAAAATCACAAATTCGATGGTTTTACTATCGCATATGTTAAAATATGCAAAATATTAGAGTTTTGAGAAACTTATTGAAAATCACAAATTCGATGGTTCTACGATCGCACATGTTAAAATATGCAAAATATTAGAGTTTTGAGAAACTTATTGAAAATCACAAATTCGATGGTTTTACGATCGCACATGTTAAAATATGCAAAATATTAGAGCTTTGAGAAACTTAATGAAAATCACAAATTCGATGGTTTCACGATCGAATATGTTAAAATGTGTAAAATATTAGAGTTTTGAGAAACTTATTGAAAATCACAAATTCGATGGTTTTACGATCGAATATGTTAAAATGTGTAAAATATTAGAGTTTTGAGAAACTTATTGAAAATCACAAATTCGATGGTTTTACGATC
>NC_051848.1:100604125-100610854 GCF_002237135.1 Teleopsis dalmanni
GGGTGTGTACCTTCAACAATTAACGTATTTTGAAAATCTGGTAAAAGATTAGGCTTTGGAGAAAGATAAGCGGCAACAAAGTCACATTCACTATTGGCAACCCATGCATAAGGTTCATTGTGAAAGCTAAAAAAGGCATTTTCGACATTCAAAATAGCACGGACAATTTTCAGATAGCGCTCAATTTTATTGTCTGGTGTATAAGCTCCTAAAATGAGCGACAATCGACATGCACTGAGTTGCTCAGTTTGATGAGAGTCTAAGAATTCTAGTTTCATGTTTACCTCATTTTCACTTTCAGTTCACACGTTATTGATTAAACTCACCCATTTCTAATATTAATTTCTTTTAAATAGAAAAACTTATCGAAAAATAAAAAAAATAGCATCAAAGACGTCGCGGTACATTTAACAATGTTCACAGTAAAACACTATAGCAGTAATACTTTTATTAAAATAGAAAAGTTAAAAATTTCAAAAAAATCGTATTTTTGTATCAACAACGTCTATCAAATCACAATAGTATTAATTCTGTGAACTGAAAAAATACCAAGCCAATTTGTAATTCGCTTGGGTTCTGTTGAATAGGAATGATTCTATAGATGGCAAGGAGAGCGTGTAACCCCCGGATTGGGGGCTATCACTGAAAGTAGATTTTTGAATGACCATATTTAGATAAACATGTGTCAATAAAAGCAGCCAAAACAATTATGGTTTTATTTACATATTATAGTTTAATTACCGCTCTAAAACACATTGATTACTGCTAATAATTCCAGTTAAACATATTTTTGTCATTTATTTCTTTATCCAGGACAAAACACCACGCTCTTTACGCTTCTTTTTAAAATACAGTTCGCCCGCCAAGATTATAAGCCGCTGTACGTAGGTAATGTATTGCTTATTTGCCGTTTCCAACATCCTTTCAAAATTGCGTTGAACCATGAGCTTGTCTAACGCTCATTAATTTCTTCTTCGCTCCAAATAAATTAGCCATTCTTGCACCCTTCAAATACTTACAGTCACCCCACCCGCATTACAGACGTACATCAGGACGACAACAATACCTCGTTTCAACCAGATATATCTTCTGCCTTTGGATAAGTTGGACCATTTGCCCCCTCTAAAATCAGTTGAGCTTGAATATTCTGAGCACGATCAATGGTGATTTGCCCCTCTAAAGCCGCAGGAATCATGATATCAACTTCTGCTGACCAAAATTCTTCATCAGCAATGAGCTGTGCACCAGTAAAACCACCGACACCTTCATTCACAGTGACATAATCACGTAATGCCTCAAGATCAATACCGTTTTTATTGAAAATAGTCCCTGTGTGGTCTTGAATGTGAGTAACTTTTGCATTTGATTCCACAAATAAAAAACCAGCTTCACTCCCTACATTACCAAAACCTTGAATAGCAACTTTAGCTCCTTTAAGGGAGAGCTTAATTTTCTTCGCAACTTCGCCAACCTGTACAAATACTCAAGACCATTTCCTTTCACGACAATGAACCACCAAGTGGATAGGTTTACCAGTGACCACACCAGTAACTGTATATCCCTGACCTGATGAATAGGTGTCCATAATCCACCCCATTACGTGTTGATTTGTTCCAACATCTGGTGCAGGAATATCCTTTTGAGGACCGATAATATGACTGATTTCACTGGTATAGCGACGAGTTAAACGCTCTAATTCTCGAGCCGATAATTTACGTGGATCGACACGGACACCCCCTTTTGCACCTCCAAATGGTAGGTTCAATACCGCTGTTTTGATCGTCATCCATGCTGAAAGCGCCATAACCTCATTCAGATTGACATCTTGGTGATAGCGGATACCACCTTTACCAGGACCACGTGATAAATTGTGTTGTACACGATAACCTTCAAAATGTTGAATTGAACCATCATCCATGACAATCGGTACATCTACGATAAGAACTCTTTTGGGTCTTTTTAATATCTCAATATGTTGTTTTAGATGCTCTCATAGGGAATAGCGTTCAATTTGTTAATGAAAGTTAAACCAAAGCTGCATCATTTGCTTGGATATAAGAAGAGTTTGTCATATGAATATCAGCTGATTTTGTTCTGGCTCATCACGTTATAATAATGTAAGTAAATACACAATTCTCAAAGTATAATTTACTTAACTTTTATCAATTAAAACTAGTTAAGTTTTTTTGTTTAGAAGCAATTTTCGGAAAAAGGTGATACGAAAAACAGGAATAGTGCGAGTATCTATTCCGTTGTAGCGACGATATTTCAGATGGTTAAATAAACATAAATAGAATTCATCGAGAAAATGAAGTGGATAATTAATCAAAGAATTCAAGTGCTTAGGCCCTTATTCACCCATTACACTGAGCAGGTCTGAATCAGAACGTTGGGTCAAATGTAAAGGTATATGATTTTATGGTGGGATTGGGTCCTAGATTTTGGGATTGTCATCCAAAAATTGTCAAAGCGTCCAGCCCAAGCCCGACAATTACTCTTATGCTGTTTAATAGCTGCACATCTCAGCTATGTAGAGTTCATGGAGACAACTTCACTGATTTATTCCAGTTGAATATCCAATTGTAGGAATGCTCACCAATAGCGGTGCCGAAGCAACCGAAAATGCATTAAAAGTAGCTCGTACAGTTACGGGAAGATCCGGTGTCATCGCTTTCGATGGTGGCTTCCATGGTCGCACCTTAGCTGCTGTGAATTTAAACGGCAAAGTAGCACCTTATAAAGGTGGGCTCGGTGCTTTACCCGGTCCTGTTTATCATATTCCATATCCGAGCAAAGACAACGATATAACTTCCGAGGAAGCAAAAAAAGCTTTGGCTCGATTGTTCCAAGTCGAAGTGGATATAAAAAATATCTCGGCAATTATATTTGAACCAGTCTTAGGCGAAGGTGGCTTTCACGTCATGAATGCTGATTTTGCTCATTTTTTACAAGAATTCTGTAAAAAAAATGGCATTTTAATCATTCTGGATAATTTCAGATCCTGGTTTTGGTCGACAGGTGAAGCTTTGCTTTTAAAAGTTAGGGATTGAACCTGATTCTGTTACCTCGGAAAAAGTATTGCAGTGCTAATACCTCTTAGGCCTTTAAATTGGTCGAGAGAAACTACAGAATATCCACATAACGGGGCTTTAGGTGAACATATTCCAGGTAAGTCCGATGCTTTGCAGCAGGTTTAGCCACTCGACATCATTGCGATCTCAAGATTTACAAGAATATCAACATTATATTGAGACAGATGAAGCTTTATTATTCAAATGGAAACAAGCAGAATTTTAACACCTTGTGTTGGACCGTTTAACGTATTCGGCGCGATGCGTGTATGAAGTTTATACCCCATGGGCAGGTAATCATATTAGCAAACATTCTGACTCAGGCTAGAATAAAGGTCTATTACTCATGTCAAGCGGACAAGAGAAAAATATTATTCGTCTATTAACCCCATTGACGATAGAACCTAAAGTATTAAAAGAAGGTCTGGATATATTGGAACAAATTTTGGCAGAAACTGCTCATCAAGAAATGATGACAAGTGTTTAAAAAGGAAGATAGTCATGACTAATTGGATCAATGTGGATGAGATCCGAGCGAAATTCTCAAAGTTAATGTCAGAGATGTATCAAAACGAAGTTCCATTATATGGTGATTTAATAGAATTAGTGGATGACGTAAACCAATCTGTTTTAGAACAGCAAACTGTTTTAAAAGCGCAATTACAACAAACTGGTGAATTAACTCGTTTATCACAAGAACGCCACGGCGCAATTCGATTGGGAACAGCAGAAGAACTTCATAATATGCGTCGCATTTTTGCGGTGATGGGAATGTACCCTGTAGGTTATTATGACTTAGTACCTGCTGGTGTTCCTGTACATGCAACTGCATTTCGGGCAATCCAAACAGATGCTTTAAATCATAGTCCATTCCGAGTATTTACTTCTTTATTACGTCTGGAGTTAGTGGATCATTCTGAATTACGCCAACTCGCAAAAGAAACGCTGGCAAAACGTCATATTTTTACTGAAAAAGCGCTGGCTTTGACGGCAAAACATGAACTGCAAGGTGGATTGAGTGTAGATGATGCAGATCTGTTTATTATTGAAGTTTTAGAGACATTCCGTTGGCATACTCATGCACCAGTCACTGCTGATTTATATCAAGCATTACATGACCAACATCGTTTAATTGCTGATGTTGTTGCATTTAAAGGACCACATATCAATCATTTAACACCGAGAACACTTGATATTGACCAAGTTCAAAATGGAATGATGGGACGTGGGATTACACCTAAAGCGATAATCGAAGGACCACCTCGTCGACGTTGTCCGATTTTATTGCGTCAAACCAGCTTTAAAGCTTTACAGGAACAAGTGATCTTTACAGATCAACAAGGAAGTCATACTGCTCGTTTTGGTGAAATTGAACAACGAGGCGTCGCGCTTACACCAAAAGGTCGTCAACTTTATGATGAATTGCTTGTCAAAGCACAACAGCAATTAGGCGGTATCGCGACTGAAGAAAATGCAGCGCAATATATGCAGATTTTAGAGGAAACATTCAAAGCGTTTCCAGATTGTTACACCACATTGGCCGTAGAGGATTTAGCTTACTTTTATTATTACGCACAACCATTTAGCACTCATCAGGTATGGACAGAAACGGATTTGCCTGAATTGATTCATACAGGTCGAGTTCGAATTGAACCGATTGTCTATGAAGATTTTTTACCCGTCTCTGCAGCAGGAATTTTTCAGTCCAATTTGGGCGGAAATGAGCAAACAGATTACAGCTCAACTTCAAATCAAGACGTTTTTGAGCAGTGTTTAGGCACAAAAGTATTTGATGAAATCCAACTTTATGCCCACGCTCAACAGCAATCAATAGAGGCTTGTTTAGCAACTTTAAACCAATCAATTGTGTCAAAGGTATAACAAGGCTTTGATGAGTTATTCATTTTAATGATAGAAAGGAAATAACATGATTCAGGAATTATTAAATAAATTAGGTGTTGCTGCTGAAGCGTATCAAACAGGTTCATTAACCGTAAAAACTCCAATTGACGGAAGTGTCATTGGGCAGGTTGTTGTAAATGATCTTAAACAAGCTGATACCTGTATTCAACAGGCACTCATTGCTTTTAAAGAATGGCGAAAAGTCCCTGCTCCGCGACGTGGCGAACTGGTGCGTATTTTTGGACAAATTTTACGCGAATATAAAAATGAACTTGGCGCTTTGGTCTCGTGGGAAGCAGGTAAAATTGCTCAGGAAGGTCTAGGCGAAGTTCAAGAGATGATTGATATTTGCGACTTTGCAGTCGGTTTATCACGCCAATTGTACGGTTTAACAATTGCTTCAGAACGACCAGGACATCACATGCGCGAAACTTGGCATCCATTAGGTGTTGTCGGCATAATTTCCGCATTTAATTTTCCTGTTGCCGTTTGGTCTTGGAATACAGCATTGGCTTTAATCTGTGGTAATGCTGTAATTTGGAAACCTTCAGAAAAAACGCCACTTACTGCATTAGCTTGTCAGGCATTGTTTGAAAAAGCGGTTAAACAATTTGGTCGTGATGCACCTGCACAGCTATCCCAATTACTCATTGGTGATGCTTCAATTGGTGAAAAACTAGTGACTGACGAGCGTGTTGCATTGATTAGTGCAAACGGTAGTAACGTATGGGTAAAATGTGGTCCGAAAGTCGAGAACGCCTTTGGCAAATGTATTCGAAATTGGGGGGGAAACGCCATGACTTGCGCCAAGCAGCTGATTTGATTTAGCCATCCGCGGTATTTTATTCTCAGCAGTAGGTAGCAGGTCCCAATCGTTGTACTACACTACTCGTTAATGTACATAAATCGATGCAAGGAGGTTGTTGAAAAATTAAAGCAAAGGTATCACCAGTTCAATTGGACACCTTTAGAAGGTAATCTTGTTGGACATTAATTTGAAACGACATATTTTTTAATCAATGCACGTACATGCTTGGTTCAGGCGCAACAAGCAGGTCAAATAACAGTTGAACGAGTATTATCAGATAATTTTCCTCATGCTACTATGTCAGAACCGCATTGGTGAGTGACTACCACAAGAGAATGTCGTCAAAACGAAACTTTTGCCCCGATTTTATATGTGATTGGTTCTGAGCTTTGACCGAACCTCGATCTCCAAAATGATGTCTCAAGGATATCTTCAATCGTAATTTTCTCCAGACGATATCGGACGCTGAAAATTCCTAGTGCTGTTGGAGTATGTGGCTGACGCGAATGTCATATTGTAGAGGTTGCAGAAATTGGTGGTGCATTTGGTGGTGAGAAAGAGACAGGCGGTGGGCGTGAATCTGGTTCAGATGCTTGGAAAGGCTATATGCGCAGACAAACAAATACCATCAACTATTCTCGAGAATTACCTTTAGCTCAAGGGATTAACTTTGGTTAATTATTTATTATAATCACAGGGTTAAATGAGCATATAACCTTATTTAACCCTTAAAATGCAAAAGTATATTGAATGATCTAAAAAACAACAACATTTTGATGTTGCGATTTGATTGCTATAAGGATAGAGCAATAATCATGTTAAAAAATCAAGTATTATGGTCAACCCTCGTGGATAATGTACCTCATTTCCCTCAATTACAAACAGATATAAATACTGATGTTTGTATTATTGGTGGCGGATTCACTGGTCTATCAGCAGCAATTCATT
>NC_051848.1:100610954-100614948 GCF_002237135.1 Teleopsis dalmanni
TTTTCTCCTAAGTTTTCTCCAAAAATATTACCATTAGGAATATGCAGTTTTTCTGCATTGGTTTCTACACATCAGTAATCTGAAAGAACAACATTAGGTCAATTATAATAACAAATATTTATTAGAATTTATACCAAATTTTATTAAAATTTTTACATAGAAATTGGCATCATTATTCTTTAAAATAGTCGTTTAGCATGGGCATTAAGAAGTAGTGGGCATTAGGAATTTAAAGTGTTTGAACATTATTTTCGATGAATAAAACCGTTGATCTGACAATATACTGGAATCATTAGTTTTATATCATGATCGGCATTAATACTGTGGTATGACTACCACGAATTGTAGTTTTCCAACAAATATAACTATAACTTTATTTCTTTTTTTGATATACGTACACAAACTATACCTTGTACAGACGGGTCTAATACATATGTAGTTTATGATGAAAATTATTAAACTTAAGTTCGCATTATCGTGTTAAGTATTTTGAGAACACTTAGGATAACTTTCGACTTCTCTATGTGTACTCGGCTATAACGTTCTTCACTTGAGATGTGTTCTGGCTATAATATTTTGCAGATCTTACATTTATAGTGCATCACCGGTTTCATGTTAGCATAATATTTTCGTTATATATTCCCAAATTAATCAAATTCCATATATTGTTTAAGTACTAGGTTTTAAAAATTGGAAAAGTGTGATTTGATTACCGTTTTCGTTTTCTAAGTGAGCATGAATGTTGATATTAGAAAGTTCAATTTTAATTCTATTGATGGCTCATAAAATATGCCTGGAGAGTACCAAATGGGTTTAACAATAAGCCATGTAATATATTATTCCATAAAATTAATTTATTGGGTAACGCTCATGCTTTAAACTTTATATTACTCACTTTCGTAAAAGAAGTTTAGATGGATGGATCTTTCATCTATTCAAAATTATTTTGAAACTTATTCAAAGAATTTTACAAGAAAATGAATATTTAGAGAAGGATTTGCAAAATTACTATATATAGAAATGTTATTTTTATAAGTAATTCCTGATGAAGTGCAAAGAAAATTCTATAACACAAACTACAGATTTTCCAGAAAGTAAATTGCATATGAATGTAACAGTTATTGGGAAGCTTTGGGTAGTATGAATCTTTGGAATCTTTGAAAATTATGAAGCTTTTAATCAATAGAAAGGTAGGGTCGCGATATTCTCTGTTTTCTGTGGTGTAGCTAACGAAATTATTAAGTAAGTTTATAATCGATAGAAAGGTGGGTATGTGATATTATCTGCTTTTTATGGTGTAGATAACTAAATTATTAAGTAAGCTTATAATGAATAAAAAGAAAGGGCTGCGATAATATCTACTTTCTATAGTTCCGCTAACGAAATTATTAGGTAAACTTAAAATCACTGAAAAAATAGAGCAGCGATATTATATATTTTCTGTGATGTAGCTAATGAAATTGTTAAGTAAGTTTATAATAAATAGAAAGATGGGTACGCGATGTTACGTGTTTTCTAACTAATTAGTAAGTTTATAATAAATTAACACTTTTTTTTATAGTGTTGATAACCATAACATTCAGTAAATTTCTTATGAATAGAAAAGATGGGTACGCGGTATTCCTTGTTTTCTACAGTAACATTAACTTATTCTCACAGTGTCCGCGGTTTTCTCTTCATGTCAGGATCAGCTTTTTTAAATGTAATCGTTACAAGTTTTATGATTGGTTTCATAATGAATGTAAATTCCACCGGTATGCTTTTTTAGTAGCCAGTATCCGATATAGTTACATATGATTGCAACATATCTACATCACATACAAATAAAAAGGTTCTTCTGTATTTGTACCAGATCAAGTCTTTTTCTGTCTCTATCTGCTATGTGACACTTTATATGTTATATCCTCACATATGTAAAAACCATGTTGAAAATACAGCCAAAAATTTAGGAAGATCTAAAACTGCACCTACAGTTGAACATGTTGTTGCTATTCATATAAGTTTGATTAATGAACTTCGATTCCGATTCTGCAACTTTCATAATAGCTGGTCAGCATTAATATTTATGAAAATCATACTGATATTTTTAATAATTGTAATGGGATAATATACATATTTACAAACAATCCATTAAGCCTTGGAGTGTCTATCTCCAATACATCTTGACAACCTTAATAAACTCCATTTATTCATAGGTATGTATTAAGTGTATAAAAAATGAAAATCATACTAATAAATATATTTGAACTTTGGTTTTATATACAAAAGTATTTTATCAGTAGTTTTTATATAGAAATGTTTATAGGCGTGGTCTACACGTACAAGTACAAGTACATAAAGAAAATGCAGTTATTTTGATATTCTTGTATTGTACTTTAAACTCTTGCAAATAATCAGACAATGTCAAGAATAATGATGATAGCTCTAAACGACACTGGAAGGAGAAGATAATCACACTTCTCCCTGATATTCAAAACTATATATAATCAGTGTAAAATGTATATCTCCATCAGTGTAAGTTGATGTCGTTTGAATTTGTTGTTATATATACTCGTAATAGTTATTTATCGCTGGGTAAACAGCACAAAACCGATTTGCCATTAACAATCTCCCTGAGGGAAAAGACTTGATAACATAAACATACAGAACAATTTGGAAATGCAAAGCGAATGTGAAAATATATTTTATTTATCAGTTTAGTATGATTAGATTATCTTTCCGAAATCCATTTATTGATCGTTTAACTTTAATATTGTATGCAGTTAATTTAAAAACAAAATAGTTTTATTGAAATTGTTTGATCGCCTTGACATTCATAATTAGTGCGTTGAAAATGTTTTTTGTGCTTGTGTTTATATCGGTTACCATTTGGTTAGCGATACTTTCAATTTACCTATTCAAATATAAACATTTAATAGATGTCACTAAAAATATACCAAGCCCACCTGCCCTGCCAATTATTGGCCATGGCCACTATTTCATTGGCAAAACCCCAGATCAATACATAGTGCAAATAATGGATTTTATGGAGACTCATGGGAGAACAATAAAAATTTGGTTAGGCCCAGAATTAAATATGATCATGAGTGATATTAAGGACGTAGAGATGATTCTTAGTACAACGCGTTTCAATGATAAAGCTGGAGAGTATAAAATGTTGGAACCATGGCTGCAGGAAGGATTATTAGTAAGTCGTGGCAGAAAATGGCATAAGAGGCGTAAAGTTATAACTCCCGCTTTTCATTTTAAAATTCTTGATCAATTTATTGAAGTTTTTGATAAAGAATCGCGTATTTTATTAAAGAATTTAAAAAAGGAGTCCGAAATGCAGACCAAGCATGGATTTGATATCTACAATTGGATTAATTTGTGTACATTGGACACAATTTGTGGTGAATATTTTTTTTGAGTGTTATAAATCTTAGTTTTATTGGCAAAAAATTTTCAGTTTTAATATCTCATAAACTGGAGATCATTTTATAATACATAAGATAATTAACTAAATTTATTGGAACTCTTTACATTAAGACTTTTTAAAATATTCTATAACTAGAACCTACCACATAAAGTTATTGATTGTATTTTGTTTAAAGAAATCAATAGAAAGGTCCTGGCCTTAGCAAAGGTCCTGGCCTGGTGGTCACATTTTTTCGTTGCGAAATATTGTTAAAATGTTAATTAAATAAAATACTTTTAATAATATATATGAATAAATAATATCTTAATTGCTGACTGATGTTTGCTTTAATATTTAAATTTTTGTATTCATGTTTTTTGCAGAATCTGCAATGGGCGTTTCCATTAACGCACAAACTAATGCTGATTCGGAATATGTAAGAGCTGTAAAAACGTGAGTAATGATACTAAATATTATTATTATAAGTAATTAAAAAATGAAATCAAAAAAAATAAACTGTTCGTAACTGTTCTTCTATGCCAATGTGATTCACTTCTGCTCAAACTATTCATTCTAATATCAGGTTGAAAAACTCAG
>NC_051848.1:100615048-100618260 GCF_002237135.1 Teleopsis dalmanni
TTATAAACTAAATCACAGTCATTTTTATTTTGTGCTATATCTTTTATCTGCTTTATCTTTTATATTGTTCTGTATGCGTATTTTTTTGAATTTATTAAAAAAATGTTTAGGTATTATTTCCGTAAAATAGATTGGCAGCGATATTACAGAGACTGTGTTTCGCCACAACTTGTTGTACAAGTAAAGCGGTATGGATTAACTTCGAAGCAAATTTTTCTATCATTCGTTTAATATCATATCGTGTTGCTCTTAATGAATTCCTCAAAATAATCTTACGATTTTCACATATAGAATCGTTAAGATCTTCGTTCCTGGATAAATGTAGTGAATGTAGTTGTTAGATTCTCTTTACTCATATTTGCATTATAATAACATTGATAACCTTACCTAGAAAATTGATCCATATACGATCATAATTTAATCGTATATGGAATACATGGTAAACTAAAATGAAACATCTAACTTGAAGTTGAAGTTTAATATATCCTACACATACCACTCTATATAAATACCTTTTATTGTATTTTAAAATATATTCATAAATACACAAATAAATTTAAGACAATAAAGCTCAAAGTAATTCATTTTTTCCTACACGAAATTTTCGAAGATTCCATACAATAAGAAAGTGCTTGATAAAGCACAATAATAAACTTAAAAAACATTAATGTCTATAAAAAAAAATCTTCCTATATAAGTTAAAGTGTCGTAATAAGAAATGTGTTCTCAGTTCATCTGAGTAAAAGTGGACGTTTAATAAGAAATATTTAGGTTTGACAAGGAGGTGTATTGCTGTTTATTATCTGGACTAATCCTCCTGGTTTCGAAAATTAAGAGTTATTTTTAATAAATTATATAAAATAAATATATAAAATAAGTTTTTCTGAGCACATGTTATATGTGAATATATATAATATATGTTCTGAGTTACTAAGTGCCGTATTATACAGACAGTCATATGACGAATGGTCATTGCAATTTTACTCTCTTGTTGACCATACCCAAAAGCACGGTTGCCACTTGAAAATTTTTTCCTGTACCAAAATTGGTTTAAAATGGTACCATTTCTGTAAAAAAAGGTCAAAAATTTTTTTGAACCTTTTTATTTTTTCGTTGTGTGTTTTTCATAGTGTTATAAATGAACAAAATATAAAATGGTGCGAAGTTGCATTTATAAAAAAAATTAATTGGAAATATCCACAATAAAGTTGGGTCGTCAAAAATGTACCATTTTTTGAAAGTGAGTACCAAACGACAAAAAAAAAAAGTACCAATTTTGGTACTAAAGTACCATAAGTGGCAACCGTGGGTGCTGGTAATGTGAAAGCATATCCACACAAAAATGCAAAAATTTATTCTCAATAGGAGCAAAGTATGCTATTTAACAGCAACATTTCGACAAATGTGACAAGATACAGAAAATGAATACAATTTACTATGAACTTTTTATTTATAAACTTTTTCCAAAAAAAAAACTACATTGTTTATATCATTACATATTTTCGTAGTTAATGAAGTTACAAATATAATTACATTGAAAATGGTGTAAGTCCACTTTCCTCGAAGACATACTCTACTACTATTTACTTCAAAATTGTACTACATAATTTTTTTAGTGCATTTTTATATATGCGGCAACATTGTAAGTGACATAAACATTTTTATATTTTCCCGGAATTTCGGTTTTTCTTTTGTGATATGCAAAAGGCATTATCCTACACAAAATTAACGGCGTCCATTACATATTATAAACGTTATATGAATATTTTAAATTTAGGATTCCATAACTTTCATAATAAGGAGGTTGATTTGTGTGCATGGGACGAAACTATAGCATATAGGAGAGCAAAAGTAAACAAGTACGAATTAAGGGAATAATGCTATGGAAATCGAAGTGGCTATAATACTTTCTGTACATATTCCCAATAATGTTCTTTCAATGGTGTTAGCAATCATTTCGATAAATTCGAAATCAACAAACTTCGCTTATCCAACCAGGCGTTAATGCAATGTTTTTAGCATTTTTCTTTCTTGTATTCAATATTATATTAAAAAAAAATTATTCTTTCGATCAATGTTTTAACAAGCTTTTGTTTGCATTCTTACACATACTGTCTAGACAATAAAAGTGCTATAGTAAAGCATGAATATGTTTGGTTATTATATTAAAAATCTAATATATCTTGAGTGCATTTATTTACCCGTTCAATATTAAAGAAAACAGAGAGAAATGTTTTATGAAAAGCATTCCATACAAAAATAAAATAAAAAGAGGTAATGGACAATTATTAAGATTATCACTATGAGTTTTAAAATATTAGCTTCAATTACACGTATATATCGAAGATAAACTAGAAGAAAATTTGCATTGTCTCCACATACATTTCTATGCGTTCAGCGATTTTGACAAAAGCTGCACGTAGCTTACAAATACTTTGCCGGACACTTGCCAGGGTATCAGGGTGATAAAGTACTCTGGAACCAACAGAAATGTAGAGTGCGAATCATTTTTAGATCTTGGAATACATCTAATACAATGACAACAAAATAAAACTTGTTTAATATATTATCCTTAATCGAAAATGGGCAAACTACCTTAAAGGTTGAAATGATAACCATTTGTGAGATGGGATGACTAAGAAGGTACAAACGACAGCTGACGTAGAAAAGAAAATGATGACAACAAACTTGATTCAACAGTAGAAATAAATCATTAAAATACTATATAAATTATTTTTTATTTAAAATACTTCCTAACTTGAATGTATCCAGAATTTATAATTTTTATAATGTGCTCTCCAAATTGCATTATTAATAGCTTCCATATTAATTTCTATAATCATGTAGCCATAAATTTTGCTAATGCTGTTTGAATAGAGTAAGGCGATTGTTATAATGACTTCTTTATAACATCTTTGGATCTCTAAGAGTTAGTGACGAATCCCGCAATTTTTACAATTTTGACGACATTTTAATAACAACTACCCACTTTTTATTGGAGCATAATCATCCATGCTTGCAATATGACCAAGCCAACGAAGGTTCTGGATTAATTCGTTAATTGTAAAAATGTTGTCAAAGTTGTAAAAATTGCGGGATTCGTCACTAACTCTTAGAGATCCAAAGATGTTATTAAGAAGTCGTTATAACAATCGCCTTACTCTATTCAAACAGCATTAGCAAAATTTATGGCTACATGATTATAGAAATTA
>NC_051848.1:100618360-100624981 GCF_002237135.1 Teleopsis dalmanni
CATATCCTATATTGAAGGATTGAAAAATTATTTTTTTATTTGTAATAAAACTGTTTTAGTTATTTAGATTACAGGAAAAATTGATATATTTATTTATATATATATTTGGTTTGTATTAATCAATTATATTTTAAAATATATAAATATAGTATATTAAATATAATATATATTACATAAAATCATACTTGTGTATTAGTATAATTATTATTTCCTCTACTCCATCAGGAGTATAGACTTGTTATATAGAATCTCCAATAATAATTTCTATCTCTAGAAATATAACGTAATTCATTTAAAGTTTTGCTGGTGTTATTTGTTATCGTTTTTCTTCAGGTGCTACATGGTCTTCCTTTGTGTTAGTTGCATTGGGGGTTCCATTGAAGTGTTGCGTGTCATATTTCGTTGTACCACTTTCGAAAAGTGTGGATTATGCAAGTGAAGTGAATGACAAATTTCCAATCATATAATGATGGTTGGAGGTTTGAGCATTAATAACAATATTTTTATGATTGCGTTTAGCGTTCATTTGGGCGCCTTCGCGATGGTTTTGGGGAGCGAATAGTTGCGCGTCTAAGCGATTCGCGGACGATGATAACTCTCTTACAAAAGTATCGCTAAAGCATCGTCTTTAGCGATACTTCCGCGAAAAATAAAGCACGCGAAAGCATTGCGGACGACTCTTCAACGATTAAAAATGTACGTTAGGCACAAAACAAAATAAACTTCACTCTTCATGACAGTTTATGATAGTATAAACTGAACTGTTGTTGTTCATGTTGTTGTCAAGTTCATCTATGACAAGTAAAAAAGAAAAATTGTATATATTGCCAACGCTTCGTGTACATATTGCTTTAAAGCTAAGCAATAATGTTTATGGTTTCTACACAACATTTGTTCGACCATGAGCAAAAACATTGTTACAACTGCATTATCACCTAAGAAGACGACCAAAATTATATAAGATTTTTAAAAAAATTAATTTTTTTAAAGTTGTAATAAAAAGTATAAACGTACATATGCAAATTCAAATAAAAAGCAAATTAAGATAAAAATATAGAAATGTTGCTAAAAACATTCAATTTACTCGGTGTATTTGAGTAGCTTGTTGCATAAAATATACTACGTTGCAACCTCTTAAGAGAGTATACATGTCCGCATATTAATACCAGAGATAACATATTTTATACGTAAACATACAGCGCTTAAAGCCAAGTACTAACTACTGTTTTCTTCGACTCCCAAATATTTGTCGTTGTTCCTTTTAGTTTTTGATTCAGGTATATTAGACAAATAATCATATGAGTTTTCCCATTTCTATTCGCCTTTAGGATTATTTTTAGTACTCTTTTTATTTAATTATTTGTTTTAATTTCAGTAGATTTTTGAAAAAGTTTGAAGAAAGATAGTAATATACAATATTGCACCGCGTTCCTAAAAAAATAGTTCCGTTGACATTCCAGAAACGTCTACATAATATGGCCGTAAAGAATTGATCCTATGGGTACTTGATGAAGGTATGGTTGTCGACATTATACTATAGTCGTTTTTTAGCTTTGCAGAGATACCGAGCTTAGAAATTGATCATTGAATTTTCGAAAATTCAAAGCAGTGTATATATGTAGTCAATATTAGAGCGAACATATCGAGAGTAGCTTCTACCTTGCACACACTTAAAGAGCCTTGTATACGGCAGATACTCGGCTGTCCCCGCAATAGCTGGCGTATATAGTCCGGTCGCATTTATTGAGAATATGAATATCTACAATATTCTAGATTTAGGAATTTGATAAACACTTTGTATAGCTTGTATTCAGAAGACGATTCAGAGTTTCGTCTTCCTTCACGTTACATATAGATATGGTGTGATTAATAGTCGTCTGTAGGCAGCGTTTAGGTTCCATGTACTATTTGAACATGTAACCGATTATTAATAAAAAAACAAACAAAATTAAATAAATAAATAGTAAATACTGATACCTACTTTACTCTTTGTCATTACAAAAAATATTATTACTAGTTTTGTTAGTTATTTTTGACTAACTATTAGTTATCCAAAGGGAAATCTACCGAATTGGCCTTACATAACTTGGTCAGTAGAATTGAAAAGGCCCACAAAAACAAAGAAATTGCGCTTTGTGCATTTCTGGATATTGAAGGAGCTTTCGACAATACGAGTTATGGCTCGATCTCGAATGCCTTAACTAACAGAAATGTTGATTTTAATGTTATTTCCTGGATTGAGGCGATGCTTCAAAGCAGAAAAATTACATCAACCTTAGGTAGAACGTCTGTAGCTGTTGAGGCCGCAAAAGGTTGCCCACAGGGTGGAGTACTGTCTCCTTTGCTCTGGTCAGTGGTTGTTGATGAACTTTTAATCTTGTTGGAGAATATTGGTTGTGACGCCATTGGGTATGCAGACGATCTAGTTATAATAGTATCTGGAAAGCATGGTAGCAGTCTATCAGAGATCTTGGTAGGGCACCTTCGACGCATTTTAGCGTGGTGCGAAAGTGAGGGTCTCTCCATAAATCCGGAGAAAACTGTTGTTGTGCCTTTATGTTGTGCTTTATGGACAATACGGTCCTGTATAGGTAAAACTTGGGGCCTAAACCCAAAGATTATATTTTGGATATATCAGGCAGTAGTACGTCCTATCATGACATATGGTTGCCTGGTTTGGTGGCAAAAGGTCACACAGGCTGGATCTATTGCTGTTTGCATGAAGCTCCAGAGATTAGCGTGTCTCTTAATGACTGGTGCTATGAGGACAAGTCCAACTGCAGCACTTGAGGCTATACTTGGATTGACACCTCTGCACATACACATTCAATCTACGGCTGCGCTTAGTGCGCTTCGACTAAAACTCCACATGAACAAGAGTTGTCTTGACTATGGTCATACAACAATATTAAAAATATTTGGAGCACATAAAATTCCTCAATGCGATGGAGACTATACAACAGAACTCCATCGTTTTGGCAAAAAAATTTGAGGTACACCTACCATCACGTTCAACGTGGGAGAATGGAGGCCCACAGGTTGACCCAAAAAGTTTGGTTTGGTACACAGATGGATCAAAGATGGATGAAGGCACTGGCGCTGGTGTATTTGGACCCAACACCAGCATTTCGGAAGCAATGGGCACATGGCCGAGTGTCTTCCAAGCTGAAATCCACGCAATCAACTTATGCGTAAGATCCAATTTAATCAAAAAACCTTCTGGCTCGAAAATTGTTATTTACTCTGACAGCCAGGCTGCTCTTAAAGCTCTTTCTTCTTGGACTTTCAAATCAAAACAGGTCCTTGAGTGTTACGATCTTCTGCAATCACTTGCAGCTCGGAATAAGGTAAACCTTTACTGGGTTCCGGGCCACAGAGGAGTTTTGGGAAATGAAAAAGCTGATGAGCTTGCCAGAAATGCATCAAAAACTGCTTTTATAGGCCCTCAACCCTTTTGTGGAATAAACTGGGCTAGTACAAAACAGATTATCAAGGAAATGGAAAATCATATGCGGCTAGAGTACTGGGTAAACTTTCCAGGACTCAGACAAAGCAAAGCACTGATAACACCTTACTCCTACAAAAACATTCTTAAATTCTCAAAATGTAATTTAAGGATGATAACGGGTTTCATTACAGGTCATTATGGTCTGAAATATCACCTTCATAAACTACAATTATCTGCTAACTCTGAATGCAGATTATGCCTCGAAGATGAGGAAACAACCATGCACATTCTTTGTGACTGTCCAGCTTTAATAACGCACAGAAGAAACCTGTTTCATAAGGAATTTCTGTCACCAGAACAGATTAAGAACTCTTCTCTAGATTTAGTTCTAGACTTTATTCACAAAGCTTTAAGGGGCTTTGTTTAATCAATAGTGAAACTGGTACAATAGGTCTCTTCTGGCCGCAGTACCGGCTGTTGGGCAATTTTCACGAATACCTTTTATTATTATTATTTAGTTATTTTTGATGAATTTTGTCTGGAAACATAAGAAAATAAAATGAATGCTTTTTCACATCTGTAATATTTTCACTGAATTTCTTCGCTTTACCAAGAATTATGTTAATATTTTCCTTAATTTTCTCTAAATATTTGAGTTTATTTTTATCTGTCAATATATTAAACAGAGTGCAACATACCAGAATCTAACGGCTGTAGTCTATTTCATATCCAGAAACAATTTTGACAACAGATCTAATTTCTTTGTAATATACAGATTTTGGGTGAATATCTTGATATTGGTAGCAATCAATGTAGTCTAATAAGAAATTTATTATATATATATTATAACTAAATTTATGGACACCAGTATTTTCACTTCGGCGGTACTGGTTTTTCTTCTAGTCATTTGACTCAGTGGCAATTCTCGTCCGACAGTGTACAGTAGCAAATTATAGATGATAATATTGTATGACAAAGAATAAATTCTTTATATTTTTCAATAGTTTTAGATTAATTTCAGGCTTTCAATAATGGGTCAGTGTTCAAAAAGTATGGTTTTAATAGGTAATTAAACAAATTCAGTTTAACATTCAAAGTGGTCATATATAGAATAGAAAAACTAACGAAACAAATTGCCAAAAACAACTATTTCTCATTTTCCAACCATAAGAATAAAACAAGGGTAGAGTTTATTTTTGCTTTTAATTCTCCATTTGCTCCTTGGGCAACTTTATTAATTATTGCTTTCAGTTTCGTTCATATTGTCATCAATTTCGTTTGCTTCATGGATTGCAATCCACCGACGTGGCGTGTCTTGAATCCACCGGGACACATTCCATATGATTGAATATTGGTTCCTTTATATATAAGTTTTTGAGGAAATCTAACGGATCCTCTCAATAGATTAGTTAATACTGTCTATGTGGTTTAATTTGGTAACTGTCTTCTGTTATTGCCTTTGTTACAATATTTGGTCACGATCAATTATTCCAGAAACCCACATATGGGAAGCATAACATTTATTCCTTTACTGCATACTACAAAATTTATCTAAGGTATTATAAAATTGTCCTTTTTCCTCATCTTTATAGACTTTTGTAATCTTATCTACTTTATATTTCTATTGGAAAATAATTTTTTTTAGCGGAATTCAGAATGTTTACATATATGCGAATACTTATTTATTTGTTACCTTTTCTGTTTAAATACGGTATTTAAATAATTTAAACTCATTATTTCTACCAATAATTGCGATCGATTCTGATATACAATGGATTTACATACATCTTCCATACAGAAGTACGGTTTCGGTTTATAAAATTTCTTATATTCAAAATATCATTACAAGGATTTGCACAAATATATTTTGTTCTGTTATTCAATACTTTTAGTGCAGTTAGCTAGCATTTTATTTTCTATATTGTACACATATTTCATTTGATTGTGATAAAAGTGATATTTACTTACCTAAAACCAAGTTTGAAAAATTGAAACATTTAATTTTTTTTAATTATTTATTTTGTTATTGTTGCATGCACGAAAATTGTTAATATTTATTAAGTTTTACACTTACACAATATTTTAAATATTCAATTAAACTTATATATTATTTGATTTTCTTGTGGATTACAACAAATAATTAAATGTAAATAACTTTCTTTGTCGGTATCTTGTTCTGTACTTGATTAGCTGCATTTGTAAGATTGTATATTTGAAATGGAAATACATAATACATATACATATACATATACATATATATGTGTATAGGTTATACGTATATATGTATTTAGTTATAAACAATATGGATTATTGTTTTATATATCAATGAGTAAATGTAGAAATATTATAAACATGCAAATTCTTATCACTTTATTTAAATCTTAATAATTATTAATTTTTATAGTTTCTGTGAATATAGTTATATACATGTTTATAAATATATTATATATATTTATTTTACATCAAACACATTTTACATTAATAATAATATTACATTAATAATAGCATTACATTAATAATATTAATTTTATATTATAACTTGTATTTTGGATGATTTAATTAATTTTGTACATTTGGATTACCTAGAATTAATAATATTTTGATAAGGCATAGGTATCGATCATAGGAATTAATATCATCTTATCCTCTGTAAATATTTGGTATAGGATTATAATTTCATTCTGTATGGTCGTATATATAATATTTGAATTTTAACAATTTTGTTATGTTTTTATTTATAACAACATAACACAACATTACAATAAATTATAATAATTTAATTAATTATATTATTATTACCCAAATTATTATTATCGGTTTTCACTCTCTTGAGCAACATTTAGGGCATTTAGGTACTCGAAATGTAATCTGTTGCTTCCCATTTGCGCTTTTGGTGTGTTACTCGGTTATCGAGTTTGTTACAAGTGATCGTGAACACCTCTTTTATTATTTTATTTAATATATTATTAATTATAATGTTATTTTTAATATTTTTTTATTTTTTTATAAAGCGTACCTACAAATCTACTCTTATTCCTCTTTTAATAATTTAAACAATATATAAAAGTTAGCGTAATTCAATTTATTATATATAGCATATTTATTGTATAGTGATATAGTGAATAAATTATTATCAGAAGAGTAGGAATATAATATTTTATAAAATAAAAACG
>NC_051848.1:100625081-100627476 GCF_002237135.1 Teleopsis dalmanni
TTAATGAGTCTAGCAATTAACTTGCAGCAATTAATTCAATATGTCTAAATAATAATAATTCATTAAACAGAATAATATAACAATTTTGCATGATTTGCATAAGGAATTATTTGAAAATAATTTCTGTTGTACGAATACGAGAACGAGTACGCGTAATTATCGTACATTGTCTATAAAGTTTTTTTGTAACATTGAAAAAGTGTTGTAAATTTTTTGCATTGCTATTTACTGTTATTCACGATTTAAAAAATTTTTGTTGCATTTACCATATTGAGTGGTGCTCGTGTCGGTTATCTTCATTTCTTGAACTTCGAATTTATTACTACATTTTTGGTTTATCATAATCAAACGTAACTGTAAATAAAGAAATTTAACATCAATCGGACTAGAAGAAAAATTGAACGCCCAAAGAATCCCTACTCAACCGCTAATATATTTTCGAGATGGAGTTTCTGGTGGATGAGAAATATATTTCATAAGGGTTTGCAAGGACCACTTGAAGAGGAAGAGTTATATCAGCACCGTAAAGACTTAGATAGTGAACGAGTAACTACAAAGTTTTCGTAAAAACAAGACGGTGCAATAATCCGTTCGCGTAGTTTAACTGCTGTGTATTTTATTTTAGAAGATTTAGTGTTTTCAGCAGAGATCGTAGGCAAACGTATTCGTGCCAAATTGGATGGCACCCAAATTATATATAAAGGTGCATTTGGATAAGAATCTACAAACGACCATTGAGCACAAAGTAAGTGTTAAATAACACTTATTTCATTAAATCTTTTTTTGCGCTTGTGTTTTTTGCTGTTTAAAATTAGTGGTCCAATGTTTCGTTTACGCTTCATTGCTCAAACTGAATTGTAGCTCATTCATATATTGGTAACATTCATCAAATTTAATGAGTCTAGCAATTAACTTGCAGCAATTAATTCAATATGTCTAAATAATAATAATTCATTAAACAGAATAATATAACAATTTTGCATTATTTGCATAAGGAATTATTTGAAAAATAATTCTGTTGTACAATACAGAACGAGTACCGTATTAACTCGTACCACTGGTCCTATAAAGTTTTTGTTGTAACATTGAAAAAATATTGTAAATTTTTGGCATTGCTAATACTATTATTCACTATTTAAAAAATTTTTGTTGCATTTACCATATTGAGTGGTGCTCGTGTCGGTTATCTTCATTTCTTGAACTTCGAATTTACATTGTGACCGAAAGATTTTCGGAAATTCTCATTTAAAATTCGCGCGCTGTATATTTTTCGATATTTTAAGTTTATGTAGTTTGGCAGCACTGTCCTTAATTACTATGCCAAAAATGAGCGCGATCTGTCAGACAGTTCGTTTACGGCAGCTGTTGAAACCAGTTCACCTCAGTAGTGCGTTGCGAAAAAAACAATGGAAAAAAATATTGAACAAAGAGTTTGCATCAAATTTTGTTTTTCGAACGAAATTTCGTGTGCAGAATCGTTGCGAATGCTACAAAAGGCTTATGGGGAATCAGTTTTATCGAAAACTCAAGTTTATGAGTGGTACAAAGCCTTTCAGGACTGTCGTACGACCGTCGAAGACATGCCGCGTTCTGGACGACCTTCGACCTCTACCACCGACGAAAACATTGAAAAGGCAAAGGAAATCGTGTTCAAAAATCCTCATGTGAGTGTTAGAGAGATAGCACGAGAGCTAGGCATCGGTCGTGAGATGGCTCGTTTGATTTTGGTGGACAATTTGTGTATGCGACGTGTCAACGCCCGGCTTGTTCCGATTCACCTCAATTTGTTCAACATTATCAACGATTTTAAGGCCAAACATTCAATAAATACCATCGAACAGCCACCGTATTCACCTGATCTTGCACCGTGTGACTTTTTCCTGTTTCCCAACCTCAAATTACCACTCAGAGGAACGCGTTTTGAATCCATAGAAGACGTAAAACAGAATTCGCAGAGGGAACTCAAAGCCATACCGGAAAGCGCCTATAAAAAAGTTTTGATGATTGGAAAAAAGTTGCATTGGTACGCTTTATGGAGCAATATTTGAAGAAATAAAAAAATATTGGAATGAAGATTAAGAATTTGCGTTTAATTTTAAAAAATTTCCGGAAACTTTCGTCACAAGTATTCACATTTTTGGTTTATCATAATCAAACGTAACTGTAAATAAAGAAATTTAACATGAATCGGACTAGAAGAAAAATTGAACGCCCAAAGAATCCCTACTCAACCGCTCATATATTTTCGAGATGGAGTTTCTGGTGGATGAGAAAAATATTTCATAAGGGTTTGCAAGGACCACTTGAAGAGGAAGACTTATATCAGCACCGTAAAGACTTAGATAGAGAACGAGTAACTACAAAGTTTTCGTAAAAACAAGACGGTGCAATAATC
>NC_051848.1:100627576-100632986 GCF_002237135.1 Teleopsis dalmanni
GAGCGTCCCTCTCAAAATTATTTGTTGCTCAGTGTCGTCTAAGTATCTAATTTCAGACACACTTAAAATACCGACAAATCTCATGTTGTCTTTGCTGGTATGATTAATATTTTCATCTCTCAGGCTGTCATCTAAATGATTTACTCCAATAGCTAGAACATTAAGCATAATAGAGATTCCTTGAGATGTTGATTTACAGCTAAACATTATCTCATTATGTTGTTTTGTTCTTTTAAGTTTAAAAAGATGCATCCCTTTAAAATATTTATTAAAATTATCTACTTTAAATATCATTTGTGACTTTATATCGCCGCCAAAATAGATTTCTAACATTACAAATTCATCATTTAGAACTTTTTTGAGCTGTGGTATTCTAATGAGTTTTGTTTGTTTTGCATTATTTGCATTAATGCTATTTTCTGATTTTTTCGCTCCATCAGCTATTTTACTATCTATTTGCTGATATTTTGATGAAAACACCTTCTTCCCGTTGTGAGTCTCAACTAATCCTTTTTCAAGTGACCCGTAAGCTATTATATTTTGAGCATCATCAATAGACATCCTCATTCTTGAAAATGTTTTTTCGTCAAAAAAGAATCTAATACACTTGTTTTCTAGCACACCCTGAACTCTTAACCCACCACTTGATGTGATAATTGCTTTATCAACAATGATTGGCTGCCATTCCTTGTCTGGATAATGGGTTGTATTATTCTTTTTTTCTATATAATTTGAGTAACAGGGATGAATTGGCCAAGGTGGCCCTAGAGAATCAAATAGCATGCTTGAATCCAATATAATCAATAACTTAAAAGACATCCTTCCGCGAAGGGCAAACGCGTTCTTGGTATTACAAAATGCGCCGGCTTTAAATCGATAGTTTCTTTCCGTTGTCTGAGTTTGGTGTGCTAGTATGTGAGCGATTGGCTGGATCAACCAAAGGTCCTATCTAACAACCCATTGGAACTATCCTGCCATTTATCATTTCTAAAATCGTTTGCCCATTACATAACCCACCACCTGCTTAAATATTATCTAAATGGTCATATCTTGCTGTCGATTCATAGAATCAAGTATTTTACATTTTTTCGATAACCGCCCGAATAAAAGACAGCTTGGTAGGCACAGAACACTAAACTTGTTTAGTTGGGTGAGGGTTAACCAAAGCAATATCCGTCTAGCCATCCCGATTTTCACCAACTCATCATTGTTGCAATTTTTATGAATAATCCTGTATGTGAGACATGGGGGATTTTGGATAAATCTTCTACCGAGACAGGGCAATCAACAAGTTCTTTCATAATAATCTCCCTGAACAAAAGGAAATGCATCTAGATAAATAAATTCCGTTTGTTGTTTATTGGGTATCTGCCACTTCGGTGCATTGACTCTTCGAGTTCTCCGCCCGCCCGTCGATATAGTGCGACGTTCACTTTTTTCAATCTCTGGTTTCCCTTTGATGGACTAACTATACATAATGTATACCTTACTTGCAATACAAAATGTATCGTTATTTTTATTTAATACATAACGTACTGATAATGATTGGGAATTAAATTATATAAAATGAAAAAAACCCTCAGTTTAGGTGAGGGTTGATCATATTATGAGGGAAGACTAGAACGAGTTATCTGGCCACTGTGCTTTTATTACTTTGCCAATAATTTCACAATTCCCATTAACATAGATTAGTTCATATCTTGGGTTCAATGGTTCTAATATTACTTTGCCAGCGTCCCTAGTTAATTTTTTAAAGGTGAACTCATTTCCATTAATCTTTTTGCTATGCAAAAGTCTCCCGTATCAACAGGTTCATTAGGGTCAATTAATATTAAAATGCCTTCTGGGAAGCTTGGTTTTGTTCCTTGTGGAGCTGTCATAGAGTGACCTTCTACTTCTAACCAAAAGGATCTGTCACTGGCTTTCTTTGCTGTAGGAATCCATGAGGAGGCATCATTGATAGTGTAGACACCATCATTAGTAGTAAACGATCCGGCTGGAACCTTTGAAAATAACGGGTATTCATATACTGGTATAGAGTGCTCTATATTGTTATTGCCAAACAGAAAAAGAGACTCAACGTGGGCAGAACAACCTGGATCATTCCTCAGCATTTATAGTTGCATTTTTTACACCCACAATATCCAAAATAGCCGCTATTTCTTGGAGAGACGGCTCTCTGCGCCCATTTAGCCAATGGCCAATAGCTCCCGGTGTTTTATTTAATTTATCAGCAATGCTTTCCCTAGTTATACCAAGGTCTTTAATTCTTTGCTGAACTAAGTCTGACCATTTTATTTTCATGTTTCTATTATACAATCCGTATCAATTAGTTCATTGACGTTTTGTATCTTTATGTTGACTTATTCGGATACAAAATGTATTGTTTTTACTGAATGAAAAGGGGAGAGGATATTTAAAACTATATCGAGAAAAGCTTGGGTTAACTCAATTTGATTTAGCAAATAAAGTAGGCTGCACGAGAGGCGCTATCTGCCACTATGAAACAGGAAGGCGAGGTATAGATCTCGATTTGTGCAGGTCTTTTATTTTTATTTTCAATGAGCTTGGCGAAAACGTATCTATAGATGATGTATTTCCGCCTAAAGCAGCTTAATCATGTTCAAAGGCCGAACGATGCGGCATATCATCGGGCTACCGGATGGCAACTTGTCAAATGGTTAGAAGCGGCAGATACCCACCAAAAATAATACACCCTAGTTATATCAAAATTTCAATAACATCAAACATCTCAACTCACAGGATCGTGAGTAACGGACTAAATACGTCAAAAGGAATTTAACAAATGGAACATGCAAATTACAGCAAGAAAGTATTAGAAACCGAAGCAGAGATTATGAACCGTCTTTTGTACATGGGTAAAAGCAATTTTGCTCGTGAGGCAGGGTGGCATGAATCTAAAGTAAGTCCCGGTTAAACTCAAAGACATTCGCGATAGTCTGTTCGAATACTCAATAAAGCATTTGATAACAGCTTCATTCGAAAGAAGTTGCGAAGACAGGACCCTGTCAGAGTAAAGGTTTAGAAAAAGAAAACGCACAGATGTTGGACAAATCGGAGGCGCATCGTAATAAACGGTTTAACGAGGAATATACATGATATAGAGCAAAGGTAACGCCACCACCCATCAATCGCTTAAGGTGGCGATAATTTTGAAACCGTTTATCCGCTTCCAGCGCATAGAAATCCCTTAGTAGAGATGTATTGGTAGGGATTTATTGGATGTTTGTGGTTCGGTGGCTGTCATCGAACACTGGAGCACAGATAGCGGTAATGAATTATGGCTACGAGAAACATGGTACAGCAGCAGATGCTGAAGGTAAGAGGGTTCTTGAGGTTTTAGCCGTGGTGGAAATGCCACGGAAATTTCAACGAAGAATTATCTATCAATGCACCATGATCCCCCCAGAAGGAAAGGCAAGGAAAATCTCAGTGACTCATTGCGTTACTGAGTCAAGATTTAAAAAAATGGCATCAGGTTATTTCACTGATTACGAACTAAATTGACAAGGAGGTTAATGAAAGTCTGGTTAAGCATGTGGACTTTGCTAACAAGACCAACTGGATACCAGACAAACCAGAGGTTAAGGTGGCTGATCTTGATAATGGGCTACCTTCGGTAGAAAATGTAATTCAAGATGCTCTGTGCGCTCACCAACTAGCAGGTAGGGAATGGCAGGTATAAATGCCAGATTATTCGATGTAAGCGTGGGGATGGCAAGAAAGAGACAGAATAAATGCCTGATGAAGAGAAGACTAAACTAGGTAGAAAAAATCCTGTGAATCGGTTCGAGGTGCGAAGCTAGAGGGATATTCACGTTAGACGAATACGGCCCAAACGATACATTTCTACAATAAAAACGTCTCAGAAGGGTATACACTAAAACACAGAAAAACTAATCCAGAAAACAGGATAACATCCGAAAACGTGTAGCGGTAATCCCCCGAAAACAGGATCAACCAAAGAAGAACATTATTTCAAATACAGTAAAATAATAATCTTCGCGAAATCCAACGAACCTCTGACCGACCATCTGAAAAAGTTTTAGCTGTTAAGCCTGATGCGGTTGTTAGCTCACCCAAAGGCAACAAGTGGGGAAATGCTGATGACCTGAAAGCTGCTCAATGGATTTACTCACAAGTCTTGATAGTCAGCCCAACAACCAAAGAGCCAAACTGGTCAACTTGGGCTAACGATATTCGACTGATGAGACAGCTAGACGGATATACCCACCAAGACATTTGCAAAATGTTCAAGTGGGCAAACAAGGATTCGTTCTGGTGTAGCAATGTTTTATCCCCAGCAAAACTCCGCGAGAAGTGGGCAACGCTGGTTATTCAAAGTCAGCAGCCAAATCGAAATCAGCGAGTCGCAGAGCAAGCGCCAGTGCAAAGCTGGAACACTCGTGAAGCATGGGAGAATGAATTTATATGAAACCTAATCTGGCAACTGCAATCGCTAATCGTGATGCAGGCGCACTGGCTAGAATGGCTCAAAGCAGTACGCTGCAGAAAGTAGTAAATCCCCAAGCAGAGCAACTAGTCGATGTGTTATTCAAAAATCTGAAACAAATCTTCCCTGCCGCAGTAAATACCACCTTCAAGAATCCTAGTGATGAGTCTGACGCTAAGCGCCAGTGGATCGCCGCCTTTGCTGAAAATGGAATTACTACCAGAGAGCAACTTCAAAACGGTATGCGACATGCAAGGGCAAAGCGAGAACCCGTTCTGGCCTGCTGTTGGTCAATTTATCAAGTGGTGCAAACAAGAAGACTTCACTCAGCTTGGATTACCCACGGAAACCGAACTATACGAAGTATTCAAAAAGTATTGCTCGGAGCGAGGCTGGCGTAGATTTAATTGGCCATCAAATGCCTGTTACTGGATTGTCACGAAAGTTTATTCAGAAATGCGAAGCCGCAACTTATCGGATTCAGAGGTTATAAAACTTTGTGCATCTGAACTTAAAGTTATGGGCCAAACAAAATTAAAGCGGCGAAAGATACCAGACGCGATGTTACAAGCTAGAAAGCGAAGTTAATACCCACGAAGCGAGACAAGGCGTTATCAATTATTGCTGACCTGAAAAACAAACACGGATTCAAGTGAGGGAATATGAGCCAAAAAATTGATGCAATTTACTTAGCTTACCGCGTGCTTGATGGCGATGAAATGAAAGACTCATTCACCTATGAGGAAATGCACGCGGTTTGTTGCTACTTGGACAGGGTGATACTTGAAAACCTCGCATTAACTCAAGGAATGCAGCCTAACACATCAAATCATAAGGACTTGTGACTGCTCCTCGTCAAGTTACGAGGATTCTCACTTCATCGGCCGCAACCACCTATGCAGTGGGATTACGCTGGCCTCCATGAGCAGAGACGAC
>NC_051848.1:100633086-100637013 GCF_002237135.1 Teleopsis dalmanni
TGCGAGAATTAGTTATTCAGCACTTATGTGCGCTGAATTGCTTTATCGCGTAGCAGACAGCAGAAGCAGCCATGTTCTTTGCTGTTGTTGTAAGTTTTGAGTAAAACTTTTTTCAAAACATTTAAACCAAAAATTTATGTGGGTAAAACGTCTGCCATACAAAAATGTGCTCGATATCGCACAAATAAATTGTTTTGTTCATTTTTTGTTTATATTTTTACGGCAAAAAGCTTTTTCTGTTTATTCAATCTATATTGGTGGAGACTGTTGGATTATTTGTTTACGTTTAACCTTAAGGCGGTTGCTTTTGTGCAACGTGTACATACACAATTTCTCAAATATTGTCGTTAAGCTTTCCCTGACTGAAAAAAAGAAATATTTCGATTTATACAAATATAAATATATGTAAATATAAATTTATTTTTTTATTTTTGACTTTGTTATTTAATTTTTATGCCAAATACAATTAATGCATTCATTTGTAACCAAAAAAAAAACAGGAAAAAAATTAAGAGAGCAGGTCATCATGCAAATTTACTACATTGTTGCAATCTGCCAATTTTTTTTTTTTTGGTTTTGTTTATGTTGTGTTGCAATAAATTTGGTGCTACCAAAGCGTGCGCTGTAGTGTTGAGTTTCTTTTACTTGCTCTAAGAGACTTTCTATGACTCGCGAATCGCGGCCAGGTGAGTTGTTTTGCTTTAATATTCAGCAAGAGCAACACTAATTACAGTGATGCCACATTTTCAGTGGCTGCATAAAATACTGAAAGCTTTTTGCTTGCGTTGCATTAAGGCCGTGTGCGAGTTCGAATAAATTGAGGTAAAGTAAATTGAAATATTCTAGGGATTTTTTGTACTGCACTTATGTAAATATATATTTATTTATTTATTGCATTTACTTATTATTTTTGGTTGAAAGTTTTTAAATTTATTTAATAAACGTTTTATAAAATTTTCACAATGGTAATACCTAATTTTAATCTAATTTATCCTTACCCTACTCGAAATTCTTGTAAATACCAACATTCACTGTCATACCATCATTTACTATTTCCCTCAATTTATCATCTATTTACTCGAATTCACACACGGCCTAAAGTGTGAACTGTACAAAAAAATATGCGTAATACATTTTTAATACTCTACGAATTGATCTACTTTATATATATATATATATAATTCACGTATCTTTTTATTTATTTTAATCTTTTTTTGTAACTAATAAAGGTAAATTTTAAAATAAGTTTGTCTACTTCAGCCTACTGATTCCTATTTGCAATTTTAAATAAATACACATACATATTTTAGATAGATACCTTCTGGAAACCTTTTTAAATGTCACTTATTTTTAAGATATAAAGGTTTATGGGTTAGGCTAAGGCCTTTATGCACTGCGACCAGCTTGACCAGTAGTTGTTTAAAAGATAATTTAGTAACTTGTTTAATATGGTTAAACAACAGATAGAAGTATAAAATATAGATATATTTTAAGTATAAATATAAATATTTTCGACGTAACGACTCAAAAAGTTTAAAACAAAACTAGATAGAAGTAATGCTAGCGTCTTTCTGTCATTATCATTATATATGTAGTTCTGAACATATTTTTAATCCTGTTAAGAAAAAACCATCAAACTTATTATCTGATCTAGTAAATGTTCATACTGTATTAAGACATATGCTAGTTGGTTGTATATTATAATTATAAATACAATTTTTCTTCATTTATGTTTTAAACATAAAATCCACATGAACACTATCCAAAACAATAATTTTTATAAAATATGGCAGCACAAAATATCAGTAAAAACCATTATTCGAACTTTTTAGTTCTTTGCTGCAATGCTATGTTTTGCTCACCGTATTGTTGTTGCTACATGTTATGTTAGCGCTACAACTCTTAGTGTTGTTGTTTTAATATTTTGGATTTCGCTTGTGCTACTATGCCCCGGCTGTTTTTCGTTTTATGCGTGTCAGTCTGGTATTTCTTGTTGTTGTTGTTGTTATAGTTGTTGCTGTTGCTGTTGCTGTTGCTGTTGCTGCTGTTATTAATGTGTATTGTCTGTTGGCTGTAGGAACATTTAACAGAAAACAGAAAAACAACAAAAATTCAATTCAGTTATGCTGAAGTTGTCTTGCACTTCAAACGCGGTTCGTATTAGGAGTAGTGGCAGCGGTAGCAGCGGCGGTAGAAGCAGCTTTTTATTTTTAAAATTGCGCTCAATTTTCCTTTAAGCTTTGTTCTTCAATATAGCTTCAATAGCTTTGGAAAAGTAATTTTTTTTTTTTGCTGCTCAGAAATTAAAATTTACATTATAAGTGCGTAAAATAATGGTATTTTAAAATTGTAATGTTATTTTTAAATATGTGTATTATGCCTTCAGAATTTAAAATGAATAAATAAATAAGAATTGTGAGGTGTTAAGAAAGTAATAACTAATTTAAAAAGTGTGAATTTATAATATAAATGATTTTTGTGCTTATAATAAAATTCAAAATTAATATTAAAAGTTTTCGCTTAAAAAATTTCTAAGAAAAAAACCAAAATTTTGTTGTCAATTTTTTGCGTTTGCACCACTTAAAAAACAAAGTGTATTGTTTCCTTGATTGCGCTGAGCTTTATTCTGTGGTCTGGTATTGCAGCTGAGCTGCATCAGCTAATAGCCATCCAACTAGCCAACAATGTTTTGCTGTACATTTTGTGATTTACTGCAACAACAGGGCATTTCATTGTTACTTATTCTCATTCAACACTTTTGTGTTGTCTCACCTATACATGTTCATAACATGGCTCTTAATTTTTCTCTCTCGCAGTGATATCTGCTTGTACACTTTAAATAGCTGAATTTTATGCTTAGCATAGAGAGCATTTTTTTTTTACATCTACTACTAATGGGGGCTTTATGTGTAAATACACTATACGTGTGTGTAATGCCCTCTTGATATAAAACAATAAGGTGAAAATATATGGTAGAGAAACGATAATCAAGAAGCAGCATCCAAGTAGCACCATCAGCGCGCTCTGTGGTTGCCTGCAAAAAACTTTTAACTAACATTATATATTTTAATTATAATTACATTAATTAAAAAAATTAGTTAAAATTATAAATCAAGTGAAATTTGAATCTGGTTTTTTTTATACACATACAACCGCAAAAGAAATTTGTGCTAAACTTGAATGTTTCTTGATATACAAAAATAAATAAATAAGTATTAAAAAAATATAATAAATTATTCGAGAAAATTTTTAAACGCTTTTTAATGTAAAAAAATAGATATATATACATATATATAATTAATTAATAAGCAATATAAGTGCTAATAAAATTAACAAAAAAAAAATAGTAAAATTTCTAATGATAAATAACCAAAAATCCAATACTCAATTTATATGAATGTTGAAACGTAAACAAAAACAGTGTGTATCAACTAAATGAAGTTCTTATGACTAATATATTATGTATTATTTATATTAATATATACATATTAATTACTTATTATTATTATTATTGTTGTTGTTAAATTGGTTTACACATCTAATTGACACGACCTCCCCAAAGTTTTTAGTCTTATTCCCAGACCAAAACAAAAAAAAATTCTAATAAAAAAAAAATAAAACACCTAGCAACCAAAATAAAAACAATTGAATGCAGAACAACAAAAATTTAACTAACAAAACAAAAATTCAAAACAAAGTCAATCCATTTTTTTTATTTTTATTTATTCTCCTTTTTCTTTCTCATTTGTGTTTTATTGTAAATCAACCCTATAAAATAGCTACGCATACATTGTGCGCATGCATTTCGCAACGCTACGCTGTATGTGTGTGTGCATGTGTGCGCTCTACACTACCCAGCGGGACTTTCAGCGCTGAGGGAATCGATTCCCTCAGCGCTGAATGGTAATGCCTAGCGCTGATTATTCA
>NC_051848.1:100637113-100640968 GCF_002237135.1 Teleopsis dalmanni
CTATAATGCCAAAATTAATTGGGTTTGTCAAAATCAAATTCAATTCCTTAAACTGAAATGTTTTATAGGTTCCACGTTACGTTTTTGGTAACATATATTAATAATGGAAGAATTTGTTAGAAAATAACTATCTTCGTTGCTTGTCCTTCCACGTTCATAACAAAAAATAATACCTAAAATACCAAAATTTTTGGGGGTTTTGAAAACCAAAAATCAAGATCTTTTATTGGATCCTTTCAACTGAGATGTTGAATGGATAATCTTGAACTAATTAAAAACAATTAAAAAATTATTACAAGAATAATTGTGATGATCACAACTCTTGTGGGAATTTAATGTCGTGGAATATGTAGGGTTTTTTGAGAAGATGGGATCATGCTTTGTACTAATGCAAAACAAAACAAAAGAAGACTAAGACCATCTAAAATCGGATGAAAATACAAGACTAGATAAAAAAATTTAACATTTCTGTTTATTGAGGAAATTGAAGTTAAAGAAATATTTTTATGCCTGAATTTAGAAGATAACTTAATAGCTCTTCAATGTCGTAATACAAAATAAAATAGTTCCCAATATAATAATTAAGCAAATATTTTTAAATAACATTATACATTATCAAATGCGTAAATCTAACACTGCTCAAAAGAGTTGTAGAAGTCAATAGATCTAAACATTTCACACGTGTCGCGATCTTGTTTATAATTTTATGTCTCAGAGATATTTTTGTCGAAGAATTGACTATAATTACAACACTTTCTTTCGCTATTCTAAATTAAAAACCTTGAACTTCAACGCTGTGATCGGTCCAATGTTTTCATATTGTTTAAAGTGTTGGCATTTGATTTCAACAATAATCTCTCCAATTACAATTTGTTAGAAATAATCAAATCTAGACTAACATATAATTTCAAATGAGAAGCAATTATTTCTATTTATTATTGTTCTACACATCCACTGAGGGGAAAAAATTATTATTTATAAATTGTGTAGCTGAAAGAACGCCATTTGATGTGAAATATAAACGAATACTTGTGAAATGTTATATCTTATCGAGTTTTGCATGTACACACATATAGATAAAATATATACATTTCATAAAAAACAATGACTCAGTATTTTGATGCTTTTATATAGCTCTAGTGAGTATTTAGTTTACCTCTGCTTCATCTAGAAAAACATGATTCTTTTGAAAACAAGTTTCTGAACTTCACATAAAAATAGACTTCTTCTATTGCTTACATGTGCACACTTCTTCCCAAATTTCATTGAGAAATCTTTAAAAATGCTAACTAAATTTAAGGTGGAACTGGCATTTAAATAAATGCTTAAAATAAATATCAAAAAAATAATATATAAATATACAACAAATAATCTTAACGAAAAAAAAGATTATTTTCTTTGACTTAACTTCAATGTGGGGAACTCCCTCCTAACATTGTATCGAAAAAGTATTTATTTATTTAAATAAATATTTTTTTATGACTAATAAATAAATTGTACATATTTATAAATAATATTTATAACAAATATAATTAAACAACAATTTTTAATGCACCGTAGTTATGCTAGGCATTTCAGAAAAGGCGTGCTCTAAACCGATTAAACTTCTAAAGTAGTTCACTATAGTGAACCATTGATTCCATTCATTATTTTTTTTTCAAATGTAGGTAATATCAAAATTACTTTCTTAAAATTGCTTATCAATGAAGGGAGTGAAGAAAATGTTATATAATGGCTTCAACTATATATCCTACCAACAACTTATTTCCTAATTTTGTTAGCTTAAACTATAATATAATTAGTTATTATTAGTTATAAATTTACCATGCAACAGATGAGACCTATTGGAGTTTCTCCGTTCGTAGAGAATTTGGTATGTTTCAAAATACAATAAGAAAAATATTGACAAGAGGTTTGTTGTGGCAGTCCTAGAGAGATTCTCCTTTTCTAAACCGAAAAGATATTAAAATGTAGAAGATATTAAAAACTAAATAATATTAAAACCTAAAATATATTAAAATCTAAAAGACATTAAAACTTAAAAGATATTAAAACTTAATAAAAGTTACAATATCTTTCGCTTGGAGCAATTTTCTAGATCCGCCTATCGGTGAGAGTCTACTGTACTGACTGAACTCGTCTATTATTTACAGATTATGTGCCAAAAACAATGATTGATATTTTATTCTGTAGTTTACAAAGTGTACAAGTAGTAGCATCCTTTAGTTCCATTGTTCCAGACCCAGTCCATTCGTAATTAACTACTTAAAAAAGTAGTAATAAATTTATATTGATATCTACATTTATCGATTTTTTTTATATTTTTATTGACAATTTAGACCTTTTTTATTGGTAAGTTCATAAGTATATTATTTTTAATGTGCCTTACTATTATTGCAGTCTCATAAATAAAGAATTAATTTCGATTCTGCAAGGCTCGTGTTAATGCATATATAGTCCTTTACAAGTTTCTCAATTGTTTGTAGGAGAATCCATATGAGTATTACCTTAATTTATTCGTATTATATATTAAAGATTAAAGTGTATTTGTTGCATGACTTTTTGGATATAGAATAATCTTGTCTCTTTTATATATAAGTTGCAATTTATATTCATCTCTTATATTTCTTATATCAGTTCAACGTTTTTGTACTCATAATTTGCATAGAATTGCATAAAATTCTGTATTGATTTGGTTAGGTACCATATATATACATATTATTGGAGAGTACTATATATTATTGGTTCGTCTGTTATGGTTTTCAATCAAGGTTATGAATTACTTAAATTTCTTTAATGGCTTTTATACAAATTTTCTTGGTTTATTTTTTTTTTTAAAGCGAATGGTTCAGTTCAGTCAAAAAGTCGGAGCTTTCGGTTCAAAATCCGTTTAGTTCAAAATCCATTTATATCTCCTTTTAAACAACTGAAAGATTAACAGATGTACATTAACAGATGTGTATTTAAAGTTCTTACTCTGCTTGTTTTTTCTTCTTCTTTCTGAAATCATATGTCTGAGTAATCGTTTTCGGTTTCATATTTTTTTCTGTGCTATATCATAAACTATGGCTGGCATATACTTAAACAAAAATTTTGATTAAAATATGGAGCTGCAATTAATTAAACGAACATACCTGTCTTAAGATCAGTCTTCTGATGAGTCAATTCGGCCTGAGCATGACAAAACCCCACGAGTTCAGTTTTTTTTTGGAAATTGTTTATTATTTTACAGTTATTGTTATGCAAAAACTTTATTTAAATTAATATTAGTCATTTTGTAGAATTTCTGATTTAACTAAAAACACCTAAGAGAAATTTTGTTTTTTATGAGTCTGCCTTATGTGAAAAGGTAATCTTTTATTTTGTTTTATTTAACTATTAAAATGTCTTTTAAGCTTTGGCTAAAAATATCGCAACAGGTTTTTTTTAATAAGTTTACTAATGTTTACTATTATTTTAGCAATAGTTTTTTTTTTTTGCACAAAAGATCAACTATGGTCGCAGTACTCCGCTCCGTTGGGAGTCGTACTCAGTTATTTTCTAGTAATAGTTTTTTTATAAAAGCATTAAGTTTTAAAAGATAGCTGTTCCAGAGCTGGACATTGGCACAATATAAGCTGTCTTCTTTACTAGACATAGTTTTCAAGTGTCTTCTTTAACAAAAGTTCAATTCGTCTTTAACTGCAATCGCTACGAACTATCTTCTTTATGTTTGGCACTACAGTCCAGTGTAAACCATGGCCTCCTTGAAAGTTGCGTAGCGTGTGGATTTTTTTCCGATGCGAGGCTGCTAACCTAGCGATCAACCTTCAACTTGGAGGACCAGATATGTTCTGTTTTAATCAATAGAAAGGT
>NC_051848.1:100641068-100643682 GCF_002237135.1 Teleopsis dalmanni
AATGGCTTGTCTCTGTCATAAAGGACGCTCGTGATATTTTCGCTATTTAATTGAATGATCTCTTCCATTGAAGATTATCTCTCATATCATGGGGCTGTATTGCAACGCTTTTAGATGATAAAAGATCATAACATGATGACCGTTTATTTGTTATAAATAAACGGTCATCAAAATAAGAAATAACTATTTTAAATATATTAAATAGATACGATGCTAAGCAGTTGCGCCACCATCTAAAATAATGGTTTGCCCTGTTATATATTGGCTATTTTCCCCAATTAAAAACTCAACCACCTTAGCCACTTCTTCCGGCCGACCTAAACGACGCAGAGGTATATTTTTCTTCATTGCTTTTAATTTTTCTACAGGAATTGCTTCTGTCATATCACTTTCAATTAGACCGGGAGCAACGCAATTTACTCGAATACCAAAACGACCAACTTCGTGGGCGAGTGATCGTGCAACACCAAACATCGCTGATTTACTTGCCGCGTAAGCGGTTTGACCAATATTCCCTTTAAGCCCTGTAATTGAGGACATCAATACAATCGAACCATAGCCTTCTAATAGCATCGGCGGAACAAGATGACGATTCCAATTGATAATGGCAACCAAGTTTGTATTGATGACATCCAGCCAGACATCCGCATTTTGATGAATATGTAAAGCATCTCGTGCGATCCCCGCATTATGAATAATCGCGGTTGGTGGGCCGAATTCTTCAAGTAAAGACAGAGACAGTTCTTCAACCTGAACTTCATTCTTTCCATCACAAGCGTAGCCTCTTGCCCAAAATGGTGAGTCTATTTTCGCTGCTTCAGCCAAAGTATCCGAAAGCCCCGTTTCAGTACGTCCAGTGAAAATAACATTCCAGCTAGAAAGCAATTCCGTTACTAGCGAGCGCCCTATTCCACGGCTTCCACCCGTAATTAAAATCCATTTTTTTGACATGTTAAGACTCTTCTCCTGCTCAATAATGTTATCAGATGTCTTATTGTCAAATTAGGATTTCAATGAAAACTCTGCCAGTTATGAAACATAAACTCACCGCTTCATAATACCATGAGCTCACATAATATCTAAGCTAATCAAAATGGATATGTGCAGTGTTAAACGTCAATCAACATCTTCTTCTAGATCTTGCAATCACAGATCATTCATTAATTTTTACGTAAATTTTTGATATTCGCCATTTTTAATTCCTTTTATTGGTTTATACAATATCAATTTATTTTTAATGTGAAAAAAAGTACTCATTATTTGTTTTTGATCAGCAACCCATTAATCAATAGAAGTAATCCATTGTTAAGCACCGGTGACTATTGATGGCTGATATAAATATGAAGTGGGGGAGTCCATTACGTTTAAACTTTTCTGAATGTAATAAAGAAATTTCATCAAATATAAGCCTTGATGAGTCTGTATTACTTGAATACGATAAATATATCTCTCAATGATGCTGAATCCAGATAAATATTCAACAACATTATCTTGCTTAACAATAGGTTACTAATTTAACACATTGAAAAATGACTGCATCGAAAAAGACCCAAAGTTGGCATTTCTTTAAATATTGAAGAAAATAATTTTTGCTGTTCAAATAAATCCTCTAATGTATTTTCTAATTTCATGTTTATGACATTATAATTTTCAATAGATGATAAATTACAAGTCAAACAACGTTGCTTATCTTCCATTAAGATTGCAGATGCGCCTATTCGGTTTCCCTCAACCACTTGATAATCAACATCATTCCAAAGAGGATTTCGTATGCGAATGGCACATTTAATATAATGATCTTGTGGCTGTAAGATAGCGCTAATCTGAGTATCTGCAAATTTTTTCAGATCTAATAAAGCGCGCATGCCATGTACACTTAATTTTTCCCCGCCACGCGCTTGCACCCACGATAAGTCAAAGTGGATCGGATTATAGTCACCCGAAAAATTCGCCCATTCATGAGCTTCTTTTAAACTATATCTCAAAATATTCATTGCGCTTTTTCCAAAATTAACGCTGCATTAGCGCCACCAAATCCAAAGCTTAAATTTAATGCACGAGAAATATTCTGAACACGATGTTCATTTGGAATATAATCTAAATCACAAAGTGGATCGTGATTCTGTAAATTGATTGTTGCTGGCATTATTCCTTCTTGAAGAGCTTGTAGACAAACGATGGTCTCAAAGCTACCCGCTGCTGCAATTAAATGCCCTGAGTAAGATTTTGTGCTAGAAATTGGAATGCTATAAGCGCTATCACCCAATGCTTTTTTTAATGCTTCAGTTTCATTAAGATCATTTAATTGCGTCGATGTACCATGCGCATTAATGTAATCTAGTTGGTTTGGTTGAATATCGGCTTGATGTAACGCCATTTTGATTGCTTGAATTCGCGCAACGCAATCCTCTGCTGGCGATGTAAAATCAAAAGCATCAGAATAATTAGCGTATCCCGTTATCTCACCAAGGATCATCGCCCCCCGAGCTATCGCACTCTCTCGTTCTTCAAGGCATAACACCGCGGCACCTTCTGAAAGCACGAAGCCACTTCTATCTAAGCTGAATGGGCAGCTTGCTTTATGAATATCTTGGGCTTCGTGGGTCAAAGCGCC
>NC_051848.1:100643782-100646798 GCF_002237135.1 Teleopsis dalmanni
AAATTACCAACACCAAGAACAAGTAAGTTCAATGTACCGCCAATAAATAACCCTGTCGTGACATCCCCCATAATTAAGCCAGCAAAAAAACCAGCCATACTAGGTTTAACTAAACCGAGTGTTGTATTATTTCCATCATATATTGCAAAACCAGAATACAGCGTTAAAAGAATAATTTGCCAAAACTGTATATGTTCCATTTATTATTCCTCTTGTTCGCTACATTGTTTATTCCATATTTTTTTATTCATTTGAAATAGACCTTCTTTTGCTGTTAAAAGAATTTGTTTCTGGTTTTCTTCTATTAATGATTCATCATCAGCCATGATAATCTCAAGAATTAGATTTAAATTCATCCCAGTAAATAAATGAACATTTTCCCATAGATTATCACTGGCTATTATAGATAATGCACAATTATAGGGTGTACCATTTTTTAAATCAGAAACAATGATTAGATATTTTTTATTTTTATCTCGATTTTTTTACTTTAACATCAAGTTCACTTCTGAATATATCGATTCCCTTTTCACCCGTTAACTCATGAAAATCAATATGACTTTGTTCTCCTAATATTAGTTCAACTGCTTTTTTTGTTCCGCTGGCGTATCCTTCATGAGATATCAACAGAATACTCGTCATAGATATTCCTTCTCTGTGTTTCTTATTTCTATATGGAATGTATCAATTGTTTTATATGTCTCAACATATTCAATAACTTCACCTTCATTATTCAATGTATATCGTTTCATTAGAACAACCGGAGATTCTGGCTCTAATTTAAGATAATCACCAAATACTTTAGGGATATCCTTTGTAATATCTATTGTTTGGCTAAATGGCATTGAATACATATCTAAATTATTACTATCTTTTAGTAACTCATAAAGAGATTGGTAAGATCCACTCTTTAGCAATGACTCATCTTTTATATAGGATGAGCTTATATGCGAAACCTGAATTGCAAATGGCTTTTTATTGTTATATCTCGCTCTCACTATTTTATAATAGTTTTGATCATGATTAATTTTTAATTTTTCTAAGATATCGCTATTATTTTCCAGTGTACAAGAAACCATTTTAATCGATTGAATACCAACCAGCTGATTATCAGTTTCAGAAAAAATAATCTTTTCATTACGTTAGCTTTAGATACCGAAAGATCCTTAACCCTTGATAGCGCACAATAAATTCCTTCGTTTACAAGCTCCTGAATTGCAACAAGTATCGTCGCAGTACTCACGCTATAACGGTTTTTTAATTCTGACTCACTATAGAATTTTTGTCCTGGTTTAAATAGGCCTGATTTTATTTCTTCTAATAATTCATCTTTTATTAACTGATATTTTGCTCGCTGCATTTCGAAATCTCATTAACGGTAAAGGTATTCAATCATGATTTTATGCAACCAATCATACAACAATGTTTTTTGCAGTAAACCCTAAAACTCAACTTAACGGTTAACCGGTTAGAGTATTTATTTAAAACAATAAAGCCGATCACAAAATCTGTTCCTTTTCCTCAATCTAAAAAAGATGAGTTTGTTCGTTTCTAACGGCTAATAGTCCAATACTTATTTAGTTAACAATGTAGGTTTCATCATTCTAATCAGAAGGATTGTAGGTAATAATTTGTTTTTATTAGAGATAATTGAGTTTTAAGAATTGTTAATGACGGATCATATGCAGAATTTTAAATTATCTGCTGATAAAGATATGATGAGGTATAAACAAAGTGTTGATAGTCAAAGCGGCTGAATAGCCGCCCCTAAACACATCTATTTTGCCAGTAAAGCGGGGGTTTCATGTAAATACATCCAAGTACATTTGTCTGCGTCAACATGAATACAGACCGTAGATGTACGCAATGTTTCTTTTCCCTCTATTTGTTGCCATTCTTGGTATTGTAGCCAGCACATGTTTTCACATTCAAATAAAGGTGCAATATCTGATGGGCGAGTCTCTAGTGTGGCTTTTTTGCCCACATTTTCGCTAAATAGCGCAGTCACTTCTGCTAAACCAATTCTATGACCTTGCATTGTGACCATTTTATAGTTGTTATCAAAACTCGCTAACAGAGGGCCTAAACTCTCTGAAACATACGAACCCTAAACCCGCGTTTTTCAATAAGAAACATGTAAATCAATAATACATTTTTGTGAGACTACTGCATTGTTTAAAGGGAGCTCATATTAACTTTTTCCTTTAAAAATGGGAATTAATGATAGCAATCAAGTATCTGCTGCACTAAATCTAAAAATGCATACTGATAGGCGAACTAGCCTTCCGTGGAGAATGCCATGAGGTTAAATTTGAAAATCAACGACAAACCTTCCACACTTAAATGAGATCTGGCGGTTTAATATTCCATAGTAACACTTCCTTGTAATAAATCTTTCCTTCAAAATCTATCGAGTGCGCTAATTTGTGCGTGTTAGTAACATAATCCACCGCCTACCCCATCAACAAATACGCCATAACGATGTTAAACCTACGCGAACTTTGAGGGGATAAGAAAAACAGCAGAAAACCCAACAGAAACTAGTGTTGAATAACAGAGATACTCCATTACAAAACACATAATTTCTTCTTACCATATTCGTATTGGTGTTATATTGCTGGAGCTAACGTCCCCTGCAATTATGGATATCATGAATACCTTTTAATTCATGGCGTTAGTTCGCATCCCCTGTGGCGTAGAGGAGCATAAATGGGCCAGTTTGAGCCGCAGTAAAGCCAATATTGAGCTGCAAATTAAAAATATTGAGTAAATTGACCCCCGTGAAGATCCCAGGTACTGCGTAATAAACGATAAATGCATTACGCAAGTTTGCATTTCTCAGTAATTGAAAATTCAATATCGGTGCATGACACTTTTTGGCATGCTGAAGATATATCGCTAATATCAATGCAGAGCAGCCGAAACTTCCCAAGGCAAGGAAGAGACTGTGGTAATCATTATAAAAAGAAAAGGACAGTAGTAGGGTTAATAGGCTAATACTAATTAACAATAATCC
>NC_051848.1:100646898-100654378 GCF_002237135.1 Teleopsis dalmanni
GCAGTGCTTTATAAAGGCCTTTTCTACGCAGCGAGTGTGTAAGGCCTTCCTCAGAATTTGTATTGCAGTGCTTTTTAAAGGTCTTTTCTACACAGCGAGTGTGTAAGGCCTCCGATATTGGCTCATCCAGAACAAAAAAGAAATAGTAAAAAATACAAGTGTGTAGGTACTACTTACTGCAGAAAAAGGCCTTTAAAAAGGCCTTTTTACTCCTTATTTCTGCTACTGGGAATTGATGCTTACATTTTATTGTACTTGAGCATTACACAACAACAACAACCACACACACACACAATTCAAGGGACTTTTTTTGCCTTTTGTGCTCTTATGGTACATGTGTGCGTCTATGAGACTTTGTTTTTGTTGGCTGCTAATAAAATGCTTTGTGGTAAAGTGTCAACATTATCAATGTAAAATGTCAAATTTGACATTTTGTGGTTACATGTGTGACGCTTTCCAACCAAAACGATCATGATGTTCTCTGCTTTCCAAATATTGTTATTGGTGCATGCTGCTGCTACAGGCACTCGCAAATGCCTGTTTATGTATGTATATATGCGTAGAAGCGTATGCACACACACAGCAGCTGCTGCGCTGCTTTTTCCTTTTTTCTCGCTTTTTGCTCGTTTTTGCTGTTGTTGCTCTTACATGGCACAATTGCTCTCTTAAGTGGGGTGCAGACTATCATACTGGTATGTCATACGAGAGAGAAAAACGTCGTATGACACACAGGTATGATAGTCTGCCACCTCTACCAACGTGTTGGCGTGCTCACCAAAATTTTGGTGAACAGCTCTCGCATACGTGTTGTGTATGATAGTCTGTCACCCCTAACGATTCATACGTCATACAAATGCATTTTTGCCTTGCAAATTTATTGTGAGCAGGTGGAATATGTAGAATTATAATACAAATTTAATATGTTTTTTATTATTTTATTATTAATGTATTTATTATTATTATATTTATTATTATTAAAATTACACTTATAAATTTGTGTTAAATATTTAATTGTATCTTAGTTAAAAAAAATATAAATTTTTACATAAAATTCTTATAAAAATAAAATATAATTAAATATTTTATTTAATATATTAAAATATTTGTTTAATTTATTAAATATTTTATTTTATTTTATTTTATTTTAATTTATAAACGATGATTATAAGTAAAAAATTTTTTTAAAAAAACATCTAATATAAAACATCGTTAAATTTATGATCTAAGCCCAGTAATAAAAAAACGTATTGAAAATTGGTCGTAATAACAATTAATTAATAACCCGAAATTTAAGATATAATACTTTGTATTCTAAATATGCTTTTCTTTGTTAAAACTTGTTATTAAAATAAAAGAATTTTAAATGTTAATAACCTTTAACTAACAAATATATGGAAATGATCAAATTTCTTCAAAAACAATGAAGATATATACATTCTTATGTATATATATATATACATTATTTGTATGATCTATTTATGAAAAATTTCTTAAGAAACTTTACAGGTAGTGAATGAAATTAACTACGGTCCTTTACTGATCTTTTCATTTTAACTACTGTGCTTAATGACCAATTTACCTGAAAAAATTATGAATATGGATGCAGATAAAGCATTTTTAGATGCTTTCATCGAATGTTAACAAAAGCAATCGCTGTTTGTGGGATGTCCAAAGATGTGAATATAAAGATACAAAATATACAAAATTATTATCAATTATAAGCAAAACACAACCTATACGTTAACTATCAATTTTTTCAATTTTAAAATTTTATTTTAAACACACAAATTTTCACAACATTACCCGCAAAAGCACTCTTCAAAAATTTTGCCTACTCTTGTGTGTCATACCTGTTCAAATTCGGACGCTAGAAGAAATTTGAGCAAGAGAGAGCGCAACTCGTATGACACACCAGTATGATAGTCTGCACCCCACTTTAATACGCGATCAATTTATGTCATAAAATTGAAATTTCCTTCTTGTTGTTTTTGTTGTTGTTCGCCTTGTACCTTGTATGAAATATGTGAGCATTTGAAAAAAAGGTTTTTTTTATTTTTGCTTTTTAGTTGCCATTATTTGCTTTTTTTGTTTGTAGATTACATTTTTGCTAGTTTTTGATTGACAGGAAAATTGCCACTTTATTTCCTTCTGTGGTATTTCAGAACGCAAACGTCAAAACTTTAAATGATGAATGTGCGTTTTACTAGCACTAATAAAGATATATAAACTAATATTAAAAATATATGAATTTTATTTAGAGCTCTTATTTTCAAATGCAGTCAAAAACGTCCCGAATAGATTTTCTTTAGCCTCAAAAGAGGTGATTTAAATATCATCGAAAATAATTAAAACACCTATAATGTTAACTATTGTGATGACATTACTATTACCATTTCTTCAACCATTAGTGGAACATTTTAAATGGTGGACTGTACGTTATAGACAACCGCAAAATATAAGCCACTTGTCAGACCAATAGCAGACCAATAGGTCGATAACTTCATCCAGATGAGGAGTAATAACTTCTGCAAACTCCGTCAGTCACGTCAGTAGTTTTCATTGCACAATATGAGGTATCACTAAGGGTTGTATTATGTAGGGCGTCTTGGGCACGGCAAAATTGGGTCTTTGGAGCTATGCCGAAAATGCGTGTTATGTAGCCTGTCACATCAGTATTGCCAATTTCGTGTTTTTACTCCTTTTTGTTTTTTTTTGGTTGTGCCTAAATTTAAAAGGAAATGTAGATATGCTCACTTTTAATTTGTCAACAAAAATATTATTATATTGTCTTATATTGTCTTAACAATTGTTAATTAATAGTACTTACAAAATTATGCGCCTTTCCTTAAAATCGGAAAATGTAATAATTAGATTATTAGCAGTTTATAAAAAGGCTGTGTTGTTTATTACCATTTTTTCTCCAAAACGTACTGAAATTGAGTAATTTACTCTGAAATAAATTACTAAACAACATTGCTTTACCTTAGTGCCGAGGCACAAATATTCCGGCTCTCTTGCCGGAATTTGAACCAATATATTGTTTTTTCTGTCAACCTTAATTTTATAATTTGCATTGAAAACAACAACAATTTTACTCATGCTGTACCCGAGACCCTCTACATAACATGGCGCTAACGAATTCAAACAATTTCTACGGTCATTAAGTATTCAACATAATGGGGCACGAATATGATATTTAAACTCACTATCGGTTATAGTTTTAGAACTATAGAATAAAGGTATAGTTCTCATTTACTTTAGTAACTTCTGTTTATATATAGCTCTTTGTGATTAACGTTAATTGTGTTTAGAATGCTTAGTTTAATATATATAAAATTACATTTTTGAGAGCCATAACTTTTCATGTGGTCCAGCATCCGTTGATAAACTGATAAAGAAATATATTCTTTTAATAAATTTTAAAATATGGTGTTGACATTCATTTTTGCATGCACTTCACATTTTTCGCGCTATTAATTAGCACTTTTAGCTTGCATAAAATTTTTATTTATTTTGCTATATTTGTGTAAATGAGCTGTAAGAATGAAATATAAAAGTTTATTTGTCAATTGATATTATACTTATTGAATGTGACAATTGAGATGTCTTGACTATATCCACACTAAGGCAATAATAATATTTCTTACAAGAGAAATGAAATAAGATTTTAAAACAAAGTTTTGTCTTATTTCTTAAATTTTAACATCGGGAATGTATTATGTAAGGTTTTCGCAGTGCACTAAAATTCTTTTAGAGGTACTACCCCATTTGAGGAAGATCTATGTTTGAAGACTTCGAAGTTCTTTTTGCTTCGATTGCTTGTAACCAGCCGAGTTTAGTTTTGCCATTAACACATAGCTAAAGGCCTCAGTAGCCAGAGCTAGATCTATACATATTAATATTAGTGTTATAAACTAAACTATCATTATTAATAAATAAAATTAAAATCTATCTCTGTTCTAGTATCTCTATTCTTCATTTCTATGACTTTCTTTTGTCAATATATCAATATCTCGAGAAGTAAGCTAAGTCCGTGTAAAGCGTTGTAGTACGGTTGTTTGAAATAGCTGACTTTATCATATCGGCATATTAGAGAAATCAGAAGCGCACCAAAACAATCAAGAATTTTTGAAAAATCTTGGAATTAATTGTGATTCATACCGATTATCTATTATAAAAATTAATAAATCAATAAAATATCAATTTAATATATAAAAAATAATGTTTTACTAATCTAATGATATGAACTGAGAAGCAACTAAGTATTAGGAAGATCCCTTATTTATAATGGTAGATATAGTTAAATAATTAAAAATGAATTGTTGGATCACTATAATATCTCCCATATTTATCATATATTTTTTGCACATAAATAAATAGAGTTTTTTTAAAATAAATGAATGAAAATCAACTTCTGTTAAACTGTTTCCAGGCTATTGTGTTTTTGTTTTTTTGCTAACATTTATCATAAACAATTATATTAACAATGAAGCAGTTACTTTCCGGCCACTTAGTCTACGTGCCAGCCTCGCAGCTATTTTGCATATTAAAACGTATTCGTCACATATGTGGGCTTTCTGTCATTTTTAATTGGTTTATGCCCCGAAAGGCTCGAGCGACTTTGGAGTTTCTCATCTTAATTTTTTGCCTTCATAGACGTCAAACAACTGTCATTTCATTACCGCCAATGCCGAGGGGAACTCACAAACAAACATTATCATTAATTTATTATAATTTTTTACTTAAGTATCTTTTTTATTGCTATTTATTTTAGATGCATGTCAACTATTTAACATGCTAACGATGCCCAGTAAGGCAAATGTGCAAAATTTAAGAAAATAAATGAAGAGAAAAGAAAAGAAAAGAGATTATGGAAGAAAACAATAAGAAATAAAATAAAAAAATTACTTAAAATTAACTCGTAAGTTTTGTTGATTAATTAAATTCGTCAATAAATCAAAAGTCTGTTAAAATTTCTTTGTTCTTTCGAGCCAACAACTCGAAATCGCACTGGCAGTGTTGAAATATTGACACCACAGGTGATTTCGATTCGAACGTTGGCGTTTCTGTGAAGAGCGATCGACGGTGATGCCGATTAGACAAAAACAGGGAATTTTAGAAAGGAAACAGCAATCGAATTAAGAACTACGCTGAACAAATTACTAAAATTTGGAAATCCCGAAACGAGTAAATGAGTAATAATAAAAATCTCTTTCGTTCGAGCACAAAAAAGTCATTGAAAAAAAATCCCTGACATGGATACGGAATAATGGGTTTCGTGAATGTAATAATACTTCACATTTCCAATGCAAAAAGGAAATTTCATTAAAAATGTATTGATTACGAGAAAATTTAATTAAATTAATTTATCATTACTGTCCTAGATTTTCAGCCGAGGGAAGTCGCTACTGGCACGACATTCTAGGTAACCGGCTAAAGAGCTGGTTCGTCTCTACAGTTATGGTTAGGTAGCCTTTTTCAGCAGAACAGAATTGAGGTTGCTGGTGGGATTGCGTTATCACCTCAAAAAAATGGGTCTGTCCGAAGATATAGATTGTTGACTCCACTTAGAAGCAGAAGAGACTTCCAGTCAAATTCTCTTTGGCTGCTCAGCCTTGATCTGGGCCAGGATAAAAAAGTGAATTATGGTACAAAGTTTGCCTGAATCTAATGTTTCATTGCGAGATACACGCTTTCAAACATTGAATAAATACATAAGAAATGGGTGACAACTACTCCATGCGTTTTGGAGATGGAGGGTCGCTAATTGTGCCAATGGTTGACGTGTCCAATAGCTAGCAGTGTAGGGTGGTCGTCCAAAAAAAAAGCAAAATTGAATTGAATTTGTCGCAAAAATCAGTGTGACCACTTAAAATACATAAAATTTGTACGGATGTCGTATCCGTATTTGCATTAAAGGAAGTGGTCACTGGGTCGAGAACTAGTCTCCCCTTCTGATATTAGAAGTCCTTCAACGGCTGACATTCTGTCTTTCATTCGGAAGGCGGAATGACTTCTGTTCGGTAAGAGTTTATTGGAGCACAAAAAATCAACCATGGTTGATATCCGCAATCATACATATATTTTCTATATTAATGCTTTTCTAAAAAATTAAATGGGGTTTTCCTGAAAACCGACAGTGTGAACAGTCCAAATCACACATGCCCGGGAGCAAGCTTGCTTCTTTAATATCTTAAATTTCTTGCTAAATCTTAAATCGTTTAACAGAATTTAACAATTTAAGGTAAATAATTTATTTTCAGTACAAAAATATATCTAATGAATCTTTAGATGGGTTATTTCCGAAGACCTTTACGGGGGCTTTTTTACCAAATCTGAGTTGGACATGTCACCTTCTTTTATTCTATGAAATACCTGTAAAATGTATTGTTTATATCACAACAAAAACAACACCAACAAAACTAAATGTTACGACACCAATCACACTTAAATGAACAACAGTGGCTGTGGGAGCAGCAACAGCAGCAACAGCAGCAACAGCAGCAACAACAGCAACAATAGCAGCAACAACAGCAGCGGCAGGAGTGAATTTAATTGAATTAAATTGCTTTGCATATTGCAACATCAATTGGCCAATTAAGCAGGGAAAAAATTGACGTCAAAAAAGAAGGGTTCGACAATAATTTTTACAGTGAAACATTTGTTTGCTTTCAATCACTTTTCGTCACGAACTAGTCAACAACCAACAACAACAACAAACATCAACTGCAGGAAAAAAACAAAAACAAAAAATGCATTTCTTTTTTAGGTGGCATATCAAATCAAATAAAATTTTTATTGACAAAGTTCACAAAAAATGAATGCCAAAAAGACCACGGACACTCCCTACGGTATCATAATTGAATATTGATATAGCACAAAGCTTAACGGGAACTAAAAAATCTAATGATAAAAGATTTTACATATACTTCAGATATCAGATAGACGACTGCTGTATAATGCACCAACAAAATCATCATATATAGCAGAGGAGTTGATGCCAGAGATCACGACTGAAAACTTTCTTTTAAAATGTATTTCATTTTGGCTTTATCTGGTTGAATATTCATTATGCAAATAAAGCAATAGCATTAGAATAAAGAGAAAAAAGTACTTCAACAAGTACTGATGAAATATCGATACATCGGGATTAAGGCAAGTCACGTACTTTATAAACTTAACCGTAATAAATCAAATTCGTAACGGCTTCTTTAACGGAAAAAACTTTTAAGTCCAGACATCTTACAAAGATAACTACACTAAAATCAAAAAATAAAAATTTTTTTAATTAATAGTAAATATATTATATCGCAAAATACACATTAGGTTCCAGTACATTTACGTTTCCATATAGATTTTAATAATAGATTTTGATAATATAATTTTCTGTTACCTGGGTGGACCAGTACTTCCTCAACCAATTTTTGCAATCTGCCTTAGTCTGATACTAAGTTTCTCCAATCGCCCACGCGTAGCTTCA
>NC_051848.1:100654478-100662534 GCF_002237135.1 Teleopsis dalmanni
TGGTACATATATTTTTTTTTGATAAATCTATTTACATTGAGTAGTACTATAATATCAAATAATAATTCAAATGACCTATTTTATTCTTAACAAGTAGAATAAAAAACAAAAATTTGAACTAAATGCAAAATTATTATAATTTTTACTCTATTTTATTAAAAACATAACATTGTAACAACTTCCTTAAAAATATTGTTTAATTTTTACATTTCACAGTCTTAATTATCTAAATTATTTAATTAATTATTAATTATTGTTTTTTAACTTTCTTATTCTTATTTTTGTTTTTGGCTTCGTCCTTCTTCTTGCATTGTAGTGCATTACAGGCCTTTTTGCATATAAAGCAAAAGCCCAATTTAATGATTCTCCAAACAATGTAGAGGGCGATAAATATAACTGCAAATACATCTAATGCAAGATACTGTATAGTATTCAAATGTACCAGTGGACTCTGCATATGTACGGCACCATGATGACGTGCTACATATTCGGTCCAATATACAACGCTCTGTTTAGCAGACATTGGGCGATCGCGATATAATTCAGAGAACTTGTTTATATTCTTTTTGTAAATTGGATTTGAGAGAACTTCTTGCAGTGCTTTTGTCAAGGCTTCTTCCGTTAGTGACAGCATATCTAATTGTACTCCATAACCAGACTGTTCCATATATTCAGCATTTTTCGATTGATCAGCGAAACATGGAAGGGCTACCATAGGTACACCATGATATTGTGCCTCTGCAATGCCACCTTTACCGGCATGTGTTATAAACAGTTTTAAGTTAGGATGGGCTAAAATGTCATCCTGTGGTAACCATTTCTTATAAATTATATTCGATGCTTTGCCGGGAGTATTATCTAAGTCTTCCCATTTCCAGATGACATTTTGCTTAAGTTTCGATAATACATTATATATGATTTTATTAGTATTAGGATTGATAAAGTCGCTCTTTAAATTTGAACCCAAACTGAAAAGTATGGCGCCATTTTCTTTTGATGCATTCATGAGATCATCAATGTCCTGTAAGTAATAATAAAAAATTTGTAGATAATCAATAAAATTTATATTGTTATATATTATAATATATTGAAATTTATTATATTTATTATATTGTTCGTACATAACCCTTGGACAGTAAGTTAAGGAATTGAACTCTGGCTTACTTATACGTTTCATTTTGGCTTGAAACCAACAATATATGACATGTAAAATTACAAACATGACAGCTGAAATTACAAACAAAACTCTCGTGTAAATACAGTGTTAATATGCGGTATTCTAAGATCCCGATATTGATTCATGAACAAAAATTAAACTAATAAAAACATAAGTCAAACCTATATAAATTACATTGTGTTATTTTTTCAGATTTAAATAATATGACTTCAAGAAATTCATTGAAATCTTCAAGTCTAACGTTAAATTAAAATTTTTGTGTCCTATTACAAGAAATCTATTGCGAACAGAAAATGGGGAAAGATAAATTTGAAGTGGCAGTCTTGTGCACTCCAGTTCAGTTAAGCACATATAATGGTCCAATGGGAAGCCACAGATGAGACAACGTCCGTACGTTAGGCGTAAAGAATACCCTTACAGGACGAAGTTTTAAACATCTAGTGCATGACCAGCGTCTTTTCGGGAACGTGCAACTTTCCAGCCAAATAAAGGGACACCAAATTGAAAAGTCTATATACTTGTTTATGTTCTTAATATAATATTTGGTCTAGTTGCGAAAAATTTTATTAGAAGATTAAGTTACAATAGTGATGCCATATACCATATATAACGTTATGATATATTGAACATTTTAGAAATTTTGCAGCTTAGAAATTTTTTAAAAATTATAGAAACTAGTTTCAATCAAATCGATAAACCTAAGCAATATAAATATACTACAGCACAACTTTTTCTTTACATTTAATTTTCTTAACTCTCTGTCTCATGTTTCTACTTTTCAAAAGATAGATATTTTTATCTATCTATTAATAGATAATTGGCGATATATTTAGCATCGTAAACTATTCTACAGATATATCTAAACTATTCTCTTCATTTTTATATTGTTTTTGAAGTTAATCTGATTCAGGATTACTGAATGGTATCTATTGTAAACAGCGTTTAAATAACGTTTAAAATAGATTGGTATAGAAAAGCTATACCAATTAAATCATATACGTAACAGTGGGAATTTATGAATATATGAATAAATATATATAATAAATTCTAAAAAGTACTTTTCCTATTTTATGAAATTATATGATATCATTATCTCTGTTTAAAAAATGTAAAAGAACTGTCACAGATATTGAGAATGTAAATGTACATAATAGAGTAAACATATTTAATTTTATTTGAGTATTAACAGTATCAGTTCTATAAAAACTACCAATCGTAAATATAAGCTCAAATATTTATACATACATACATACGTTTATATAAGAATATGATTACTTTTAGAGAACTCCATTAATTGAACTTTATCATATCACAGATTATTATTGAATATTTTACAATGTTATAACTCAACATTGATTAGAACTAATTTTACCCTGTGATATTATATATGTTATCAATAAAAATGTACAAAGTACATCATTAACTGGACACGTAAGTTAAAATATAGTTAAGTGGTATACGTACTTAATAATGTTTATGTTATGTAGGTAAGGAACTAATAAAATTATTCTCAAAAGCTCTATAAAGTTAGTAGATGATGACGGTGCAGTTGCTAAGTAGCTTTAATTAGAAATTGAGATATAATTGATAGCATTGGTAAATATATTTTCAATGTCAATGAGGGTATTGAAAATGTTATACGGAAGGTTTTCTATAGAAAACTTTTATTCGACTTTTTTCTGTCTTTTACAGCTGGTACTTTCTTATAAAAATAATAACTTTCTTGTTATTATTCTTTTATTGCTATTGTTATATATAGATGTAGGTCAGTGGCTCCCAATTGATGGTCCGCGTTATGTTTACATAGTTTATAGTTTGTCCACTGAGATCTCATTTATTAGAAAATATATTATACATTATACAAATACATTATTAGGCTACATAACGTCAATATGATAGAAGTGTCTATTTTTACTTTAATAGAAACTGTGGTATTTAATAGAGAAGTTTCGAACAGTAGTGAGCTATTTTGTTGTAGCTCTGTGCTTTAAATTTGGCGGGCATGACTTCAATCCCTGGTACTGGCAGTCTCAAAAAAAAAATGAAAATTATTTACGAATAAATAAATACAAGAAATATTTCCACTGATGATGAGTATTTGGCAATACTCAAAACAGTGTATGGTCAGCCAAAAACCCAATTAATTAAAATTATATAAAAATAATTTTTGTTGTTGTAGCTTACTACTGTTCGAAACTCCTCTATTATTTATTTTATTTATTTATTATTATTTTATTTTATTTGTTATTTTATTAGTTTATTATTCTTAAACTTTATGGTCCGTACAAAAAACAAAAATATTATAGTGATCATTTGTCAAAAAAAGATTGGGAACCACGGATGTAGACATATAGAAATATGTATATAGAGATGCGCATTTGCGAATATAATTTGCAACTCACACGGCAGGGTTTAATGTTTAATAATAATATATTTGACTTAAGTTGTCAATGTTTGTAGTTTTCAAGCTGGCTTTGATAACTGAGCAGTCAATTAACTTGAAAAAAATAATTAAGGTAGCTTGCCTTCTCCAGGCAACTTTAAAGTCCATTGTGATCAATGACCAATAACTGTCTTCGAGAGCCAAATCGAGTCACATGGAGAAACAAATCATAAATTTCGATTATCAAGAATTATTGGCTATGAGAGTTAATTGACCATCACAAGCAAATCATTAACCGAATTGAAAGGTATGGTGCAAAATAGGAATAGTTGGTCACTATTAAATTCATACTTGCAATATTTGTGAGTATGTTCTGCAGTTAACTGTGCCGAACTAGATATAAGAGAGTTGTGTAAACTTTCTCATGTCTAGAGAGTTGTGTAAACTCTCTTATGTCTAGAGAGTTGTGTGAACTCTCTTATGTCTAGAGAGTTGTGAAAGCTCTCTTATGTCTAGAGAGTTTTGTAAACTTTCCGACTAGTATGGTATGTTTCAGGCAGAAAAAACTGCATAATAAATTTCTTTGTATGCAGTAAAGCGGACAAAAAAACAAATACTTCATACTGAACATTTTCCAATAATATGCAACAGTGCAAGTAGGCATTAGGCAAATTGAACTGGTACTTCGTCTCTAATATATCGCCTGAACTATCTTTATTATTATAAGTAATAATAATAAGAATATGTAAGCATAGAATAATACTAAAATACAAATAATTATAATTGAAACAGATATATGAAAAGTAATAAGACTGAGCGTAGGGTATCTTACAAACACTGCCGTTCCCATTTAATTACTTGTACTCTAATTTAAATATTTTAATATTAAAAACTGCACCCTTAATTAAATACAAAATTACTGCTTTTAGCACCTATTTTAGTGTTTTGTGTTTTCTAGAATCAAAATTGTAAATAATTTCGATACAATAAAAAAGTCGATAGTTTTATGCAATCAATTAAGTTGCATTAGCGCTGTTTGTTAAGTACTTGATACGATTACAGTATAAATAACGCAATACGTACCTTTGGTAATGGATCGGGCTTATCTTTGATTTGTATGCCACCCATTTCGACGACTGCTGGCACATTTGGTCTAATCAATCCTTCGCTGAAATGACTGTTGGTAAATATCATCGATACATTCTTCTTCATCTCATCATATGTTGGGAAATTTTCACGTGGGTATAAATCTCTATATCAAGTATTCATATTGTTAAAGACCTTATCCAATGAATTATTTATGTCTCCCCGACACTTACCTGTAATATCGTCTCATCAGATTGTTGATAATTAACTCTACACCACGGAAAAATATTCTCTCAAATACGTTTTTTAATCTCTGCAGGAATGTCATCGGCACACCTGGCGTTGTGGTTGCACTCATACTGGACACATATGAGATTTCTGGTGGATTTCCAACATACCTATCGATAAGATCATTACTGGCTGCAGTCCACTCAACAATAATGGGTGCTTTAAATCTAGCTGCCACACCCAATTGAAAATCATTCATAAAGAAACCTAATATGACAACGTCGAATTTGTTATCTGGATTTTCGTACAAGGCTGTGAAGCGTTTATCCTTCATCGCGTCAAATTGTAACTCTAACATTATACTCATTGAGCCAAGTAGGTCTCTCACAGTGGAAAATATCGAATTTTTCTTTTTTGCTATTTCCGACATCATCTTGTCAAGTGCTTCCATACCCTCTTTGGGAGCCGGTATTACGATGTGATTGATATTTTTGTGTGTGACTTTTGGTTCCAATGATGATACGACTGTGACATTGTGTCCCTTCTCAGCCAAAGCCTTCGCCACGGACATGTGCACTATCAAATGCGAGGGACTGTGGCTCGTATACAAGCCCAGAATATTGATACTATTTACATTTTGTATCTGAAACGCACAAAACAACAACGCAACGCCCAGCAGCGTCAAGCGATTTATTCGCGCGGTATTCATGTTGTTCGATTCTCACTGAGTATTTCACTAAATTGTTTATTTGCTGCGAATCAAGTTTTATTAAATACTTGTGTGTAGATACGACACAAACATATCTCACTGGTTAGTTTGATATGGTAATCGTTTGTATGTACATACAACAAATGAGAGATAAGACTCAGACGTGCCGCGCGTTTACTGTTGGCGCACTTGAGAGCTGCGATTTTGCTCAGATTAAGCGATTTCTGTTTCTAGAGATAAGTCAGTCTAAATATATTAAATAATGCGTGGAAGCCACAACGCTGTGGGCCTATATATGAATCGACACAATTTCATTCGCTTGATGACACTGCCGCTAATTTATGTGAAATTAACAATTTATACGATAGCAAAACAATACAAAACACACTGCTGAGTATCTAAAGATAGAGAATTTCATGAATTTCGGTTAGAATTTATAATTTTGTTAGCACAAAACGTCACTACAAGTACTCGTAAACAGAAATGTACGATTATATTGACTTTAATTAATAAAAGCAACAATATCTATTAATTGTTTATTAATTTTAATTTATGCATTTCGAATCTTCACCTTAAATATGACTTTATTATAGTTTGAATATTGGAAGAACTGGCGGTTCTGCAGACAGAGATATATACAGTCTGTCCATGATCCGTAGACACCGGATCATGAAGAGACCAAAAATTGTAACAACAGTTTTTTATGAAATTATTTAATTTATTGAATGTTTTCTTAGGTGTATAGAAGTCGAATTGTGAAGTCACCTCATTAGTGTCACAAAGAGGTCAAATTAAAATTCACTGTGACACTAGTGAGGTAAGTTGTTTTATTTTCATGTAGCTTAGAAAACATAATGTAAAGTAAGAACACTTCGAGCTAATGAGTGTAAAAAAAGAAGTATTGCAAAATTCACTGGACATTGATTCGGAACGAAACTATTTTAAACGAACAATATATAAAATATAGTTAGAAAATTGTTTGAGATTAGTTTTTTCGGAAACTATATCGAATTGATTGTAGCATATTGAAGGAAACTATTTCTAATAAAAAGATATCAAAATTTGACTTCACTTATAATTATAGATTAAACAATTTCATTTTTCGCAACATGAATTAACTAAGATATCTTCGCAAAATTTGGGACAAGTAAAACTTTGCATATGGTTTTGAGCAGTGATTCTAAATTCCTGAATCTTTTAGCACTTTAAATATGATTGCATATTTGTTTATCAATTAATGGTACATCATACTCTCACAATAATAATTAAACAATCAATTCACAAGAACGTCTTAAGGAAAGTGCAGATTCAGATTCAGAGTTCAAACCTTAGATTCAAAAAAAGTTTTAAAAGGAATAGTAGTTTCACAGGTTTATCTGACTCCTTATACGTTTAAATAGCGTTACAAATGGCTCGAATTTTTTTAAACATTTTTCATACTCACTGGTTGAAGTAACCTATAATAAATCGATCAAAATATTTTGGAAAACGGGATGAAATCAAAATCATTTTCTTTCAACTTCAATTTTAGTTTAGAGAATAAAGAATATCTAACATGAATGATTGATAAGAATGATTGCCTTTTTAGTCAAGAACATGCTAACTTTCTGTGATAGTCTATTATTGTGCGACCAAAACTAACTACATAGCTCTCAATATGCTCGATATTCAAAGAGTCGCAGAGACACAGATGAACGCTTTGAAAAATGTTTCGGTATTTTCTATATATCATTTATTGTCAGTCGAATACTGGTCTTGATTCCATATAGAATGTCTAGATAATATTCTGAGCTTACCCTATGAACTTCTAGGTTAGGAGATTCTAGGAGATCGCACAAAAAATTTTTAAGTACAATTATTTTCCAATTTTATAGAATATATAATGCACCTATGCATTTATACAATTCATTCATATTCTTAAACTTTATGGTTCCTACTAAGAAATAAAATATTATAGTAGTCCTTAGTCAAAAAAAAAATTAGGGACCACTACCTTATATTTATAATACCCTACATAAAAACAAGTTATTTGGACGGTTAGGTGTTTTTCATATCTAAAGCTTAGTATAAACAAAAATTTTAACATAAAAAATAGACATAAAACTTTATATAAAGTTATTATATATAAGTTACACGGAGGTTTATGCCAATTTTTCGTGCTAAAGAAACATTTTGACAATTCGTTATTACACTATAATTTCTCTAAGATAAAAATAATTTTAAGTATATATATTTAGCATAAGATTTATTTATTTACAAGTTATATATATTTCAATGCACATACTTTTTATACAATTATTTTTAAAATATTTTAAATAAATGGTTCTTTTAGTAATAAACAACGTTGTTCGCCTTTTTTTTATTCATTCTTTAGATATTTAATTTTATTTTATCTATTTAAATATTTTGATTTTATATATTTGAAATCGGTTTTGAGCTTTTGATTTATATCTCTGTATTTTAATATTTTATA
>NC_051848.1:100662634-100672648 GCF_002237135.1 Teleopsis dalmanni
ATTACACTCTTTGCATATAATAGACTATATGCGAGTACTTCAAAGAATCTTCAAAGAATTTAACTTAAAAATTTTTTAACAATGCACTTTTTCTCGGAAGTTATGACTATCATCGCATATAATGGCAGATGAGCAGATCAGATCGGACATTGAGGTATTGGATCCAAATGTTCGAATTCAAACTCCTCAAGCATTGTAATATTGAAACACGTTGGTACGCTAGTATTGAACCTTTTCATATTACATATGTTATACTTACATTATAAGTTACTATTTAAAAGATTGACATTTTGAAGATTGACATTTTTTGAAGATCAAGTGTTCGATCGAAATTTTCGAATTTAACTCCTCGAACATTGTAATTATGAAACACATTGGTACGTTAGTAAGGAACCTTTTTGCATTACATATACATACATTAGAAATTGCTACTTAAAAAATAGAGCAGATTAGCTGTTTGTGCAGATCAGTTGTGTAAGCAGATTGACATTTTTGAAGATCAAGTGTTCGATTCAAATGTTCGAATTCAACTGCTCGAACATCGTAATACTGAAATACGTTGGTACGTAAGTATTCAACCTTTCTGCATTACATATATATAAGAAGTTGCTACTATTTTAAAAATAGAGTAGATTAGCTGTTTGAGCAGATCGGCTGTTTAAGCAGATTGACATTTTTTGAAGATACATACATTAGAAGTTGCTATTTAAAAAATTGAACAAATCAGCTGTTTTATCAGATCGAAACTTTTTGAAGATAAAATGTCCGAATTTAACAAAGCTTTAAAGGGCTTTGTGTAAACAATAGTGAAGTTGGTACAATCTCTACTGACCGCAGTACCAGAAGAAGTCAAAACTTTAATAATATTACATATATGTTAGAAGTTGCAATATAAAAATCTAAAATGTAAACGATTTTTATAAGTTAACTCAAAGCTGCTATTTACAGCTTTTGACAGTTTTTAACTATTCACAATGAACCCAGAGTACAAGAGAAACGGTGGCTAGAAATGGAGCTAGAGGCTAGAAATGAACAAAATTAAATAGAATAAAATGTCATTTTGATTTGAGTCGAAATTGAAAAGGTGGTAGTAGTACGTTTTTATATTTCCTTAAGTAATTAAAAAAAAATTGAATCATATACACTAGTCACAGACCACTGTTTCTCATTTAAGTGCGCTTCCACTCTTATATATAAGAGTTATAATAAAGTTTAATCGTAAATAAAATTTTTGGTTATAGCTACTTCTCGGATAAATAAGGCACGACAAAAGTGATAATTTTGTATGCAAATTTATCTGTGTAATACTATATAATTTTCACATCTTACATATGTAGGTCAGACATGATTTTCCACTAAGTCTCCACTAGTATACATATAAGGAACAAATCTGTTTGACATTTTTTGATTACATATCTTTTAAAAAAATTTATTTAAAATTGATCAAGAATTAGAATTTAGTAAAATATTAAATTATTTATTACATATTGTCAAATCAATTAACTTTTGTAAAGATTTGTTTTTTAATTAATGTGAGTGTACATTTTAGGTATCAGTACTTTAAAACCTACTATTTGAATTATGATAAACAATGAAATACGCTGAACTCAAATTTAAATCGGAGCTTCCTGTCCGGCATAGAAAAAATAATTCCGCATAAAAATAATTTCCATATAATTTTTATCTTTAGGAAACACGAGTACTAAATACGCAGTATTCTGTTTTATAATATTGTGTATACAATAAATCACAAGAACTAAAACTGGAATAATAAACAAAAACGATAAAAATGCAACTATTAAGTAAATATAAATAAAACAATTTTCTACGAATTAATGCCAAAGTAATTTAGAAAAAATTTTAGATTAGCAATATTAGAAGAATCACTACTAACAGTGGAGAATGGGATTTGTACAAAGTTATAAACATATACAGTCCCTTGTCGATCGAACTTCTTGCAGTTCAGATGAGTAAGGCAGATAGTAAGGTGAATATGTTCCAAATCTGGGCTGGTTGAAGTACACAAAAAGTGGAGTAGTATAGGATAGCCAGTAAGCATGCATGATTTGAAGAATCATATATACATGAATTCGACTAAAAATATACAAAACATTTATTCCCCCAGTAGTAACATTTGATAAGAATGCCGGATATGAGAGTACCGATTAAGATTTATGAGAACAAAGTAGGAACCAGAAGGCGACCAAGAAAATAATGAAAAGACTGTATGCAGCAGGACTAAGAAGAAATCAGCATAAGAAATTGGAAAACAAAACCAAAAAATAGAGAAGAATGGAAGACTGTTGTTAAACAGGCTTAGGTCCTCCATGGACTCTATAGTCACGCATGATGATGATGATATAAGGCATTTAATATTAATCACAATATTAATATAACTGATATATACAACAGTTAAAGCTTTAAAACAACGTATACATATACAAAAGACATAATATTTTATCCTGTAAAGTTGATTTAATAAATATATATGTTTTGTGTAAGAACCATTATATATATATCATTATATATCAATATAAAAATTGTCAAAAATTAAAAAATAATGTATTTAAGATTTATTTAATTTCATAAAAAGGTTTTTATATTGTACAAAATGCATATAAGAAGGGTATAGTACTAAGTAAATAAAGGAACAGAGGAGTAAGAGTAATTGTAATAATAACAGATTTTAATGATGTCATAAATTACGCTTATAAGGAGAGTGATATTATCAATCAACTGCAGACACATCATCATAAAACAGTATAAATTGATATAACTATTTCAAGAATTATCGAAACCAAAACAACACCAGCGCGCATACAATATTTGATATAAACCAAGTTCTACGCGTTTAAACTTTAGGACCGGCAAAGCTTTTGATAACAAAATGTTACGCAGTCTATATATAGTGAAATAAGTATCTATAGTTATTATACAATGTTAAATTAAATCAACCACCATAATAGTCTGTGGCTAACGCATATGCCACACATTGCAGTGGATGATTTGATTTAGGCCTTAACTATGTACATCTCATTTGCATATCTAAAAAAAAATTATCTGCATTTGCATTTACAACTTTGGGTATTACTCAGTACATATCGATTTCAATACTATATTAAACTTCATGTACATATGTAACTATAGATACTTGTGCGATATATATGTGAGAGAAAGATGAATTGCATGGCCAGATATGGTAGCACTTCTTTGTGTTTAATGGAATTATTTCCATTGTAAACACTACCACCACCACCACCACCATCAGCCGTAGTCATATCGTCGTATCACATACATTACTTTTTGCATTTATTTAATTTTAGTTAGATTTCGTTTCTATTTTTCGTTTTTTAAAAGAGTTCAAGGCAATTCGCGCAATTTCAATTCATAACATAGTTTATGTATGCAAATTGTATTGTATTTAAAGGGTAAAAACAATTCAAACGAAAACCGAACAAAACTAGAAAATAGAGTTCACCAAACTTTGACCATGCAGTATCTAAATTATAGTAAAAAATCTTCATTTAATTAAAAAAAGGGTGTTTTCCAAATATTTTGAAATAGCCATTCACTTTTGCAAAAAATAATACAATATGATTGAGCTATACTTTTATAGTATAGTAGAAAAGTACAGTTGAAAATAGCTATTATTACAATGGCTAAACTATTATAATCTTTTGGAATCATATTTCTATAAGAAACCAACATATATCAAAAACTGCAGCAGTAGCGCGCCCTGGACGCAGGTTACACCGATAAAAGTCTTAGATGACTAATAGGAACCCTATCACGAAGTAATACTAACGTAGTCTCGGGATAAGACAAGGGTCTCTAGGAATGAGAGAGAGTGGCTTAGTCCATGCGAGTCGGGCACTCACTTTCCGGGGCGTCGGATTGTGGTTAAAAAACAAAAACTATCAAAACTGAAGTACATATATAAATATTAGCATGTCTTCGTTTAACTAACCTTAATTTTTTAATGTACCTTCTGCTCAAAAAGTACCCGGATTTTGTTGTTTGTTAACTACTCCTTAAGTAATAGACCATTTTCAAAAATTTTTTGTTATGTTGGTACACCCTTTCTTGACACATGGTACAAATTTGAGCGCCATCTGTCAATTAGTTTGTTTACAGCAGCTGTTAATGTGAGACTACCTCAAGTGCATTAGCGATTTTTACTATGGAAAATTCTTGTTGTACGCGATTTTTTGACCAAACACGGCACCACTGTCATCGCTCAGGCATCATATTCGCCAGATCTGGATCCGTGCGATTTTTTTCTGTTCCCGAAACTCAAATTGCCCCTTCGTGGTAAGCATTTTAAGTCCATTGAATCGGTAAAAGAGAATTCGCTGAAGGAACTAAAAGCCATACCTTTCACCTACGAAAAGTGTATGGAAGATGGGTTAAGCGTTGGCATATGTGTATCGCTTCAGAAGGAGCATATTTTAAAGGAGATGAAATAAATTTGGAATAAAATGTAAATTTGTGTGTTTTATTTACAAAATTCGAGTACTTTTTAAGCAGAAGGTAGAACGATTCTATAAAAAGATGGTTTTAAAAATGTTTTTTTTTATTCGATTAGGTTTTGATTTAATATGTTTTGAGAGTATTTAAATATTATAATATAAGAAAATATTACCCTTAGGTTAGATTAGGTTATACCGACAATCTCTAGAGGATTGACTTAGGAATATTGGCTATTGTGTTATCGTATATAGAGAAAATCTCTATATTACCGATTTCCCGACCGACAAAAGAGTTCACTCATATATAATTTTTATTTATTATATATATTTTAATGAATCTGCTTAATCAAAACACCCAACGCTTCAATAAGCGATGATTATTCAATGCTATTTATTGCACTCTTGTGATGTTCTTTTACATATATAGGTTCATATCTCAACTATATCTAAATCTAAGAAGAAATTTTTTGACGTTTTTTTTATAATGTACGAAAACATTAGATAATTGACTGTGTGAAATATCAGTATCTTTTAATATTATATTTAATTTTTTTAGATTTGTGAAGTGTGTTATTGTATTATTGTTTTTTTTTTAATCGTGTAGCATTTAAAGTGGAATGAGATATGAAACTCACTTTTCATGCCTTATACAAAGCTTTTGATTCGTATTCTTATATCTGAAAAATAAAAATATGACAATTATGAAAGGAATAATTGGGATGAGGAAAGGAATTAAGGATTCAAAAAAATAAAAAATTAAAAAAATTAATTTAATTGTGTAGAAGATTTTATGAGCGTGGTCTTAAAGGAATAACTTTTAATAAATTTTGAAATTAATATGATTCATATTTATTATAGTTAAAAAAATAATAATAATTAATATGACTTTGAGTTTCAAATTAAATAAATTTTAAAAATAAAAAAAAAAAAAAATTAATAATAACTTTTTACAATAACAAATATTTAGTTACTTAAAATTATTAAACAGTTATTTAATATTATTAAATAATTTGAATTCAAATTATAAACAAATTTTGGAATTAATTTTTGAGGGAAAAAATTAAAAAAAAATTTCTCAATAACAGGTGATACCATCGATTTGTTGACGATATTTGATAGATCGATTTGAAGAATAGATAGTTCTCTAGATATCGAGCTTTAAATTTTAAAATTTCAAATTTTATTTATATATAATTAATATCTCAAAAATTTTATTTTAATAGAAATATATATATAAAATATATATATTTTATATTAAGTATACCTGTTATATGAAGGTATATATATCTATATCATATTCGTACATATTATTAAAATAGACTTTAAAAACTTATTGTTAAATTTTACAAAAATATAAATTTCATTTTAGTTTAATTTAATATAAAGCTAATAATCGTATACATAATTACTATAATTTGTTTAAACAAATTCAATTAATTGGCGTCTTTATTATCGTTTATTGTTTTGATGTAAATAAGGGAAATGCGTGAATCATTAATTAAGTATTACAAGATCGACAATATCATTATTATCAGTCTTAATTAAATAATCATTTGTGTTTGACATTGCTACAAAATAATTTAATTAAATAATTTGTATGTATAGAAGACAGAAACACTGTGATAAAGTTGCGCACAGAAATGAGTGAATGGAGGAGCACAAATTAATAAATTCAGAAACTTAAAAAAAAAAAATAAAATAAATAAATAATAATAAGAAACAAAAACATGAATAATGACAATAAATAATAAAAACATAAAGTATTAAAAGAGACCAAAAATTTATTTAAATAATACAAATTTTAAACGAAAGTGTCAATGAACTGCAATTTAGAGAATCGTTGTCATACACATATACATAAATATATATCTACATATATTGTATATATTAATTCAGGTATATTTTAATATATATATAAGTATGTATATGTACATATGCAACATGGAAAAACTTTTACAAGATTAGCACTGAAATATACAAAAGAGGTTGTTGACGTTTTATTTATATTTTAACGGGGTTTATAGAACAGAAGAGAATTGTAAACACGCTTTATGACAGGTACCAGCACGGATTATAGGTAAAATCTCATAAAAAGTGGACAACAAACGCAAGGTACCAGTTTTGTTTGAGCTTGTGTTAGGTGGTCATTAAGCGGTAAGACTTACTTAGTTAATGTAATCTAATGGAAGCTCTAAATACAAAGAATTATTAGGAAGAAAACAATTTTTGAAAATTGCAATTAAAGAATTTTCACCAAAAAGTAATTTTCTTACATCTTCAATCTAAAAGAAAGAAGATAAATAACAAACAAGCAACAGGAAAACATACCCTCAGCTCTCATTTCATAATTTACTTATATAGGAATATTCTCAGTATCACATCTTGAGATTTGTGTAACATTGAAAGTAATGTATGGTATAATTAACCAGGCCCGCGGCGCTCTGTTCTACTAGAAGAGAAGGACAGCAGTAAGTAATAATTAATTAGTGGGGGCCATAATATCCTGGTGACATGTAATAAAACTATGTCAAGTTACATTAAAGATTTGAAGATCAAGATTGTATTTTTACTAAAAATTTCTAAAATAAAAATATTTTAATATTATGTATTTTAAATTACAATATTCTTACAAAGTTTACAATACAAAATTATTGTTAGATCAGTGGTAAATAACCTATGTAAAATTCAATTTAGTATAAATTAAATAGTTTTCCTATAAAATACAGAAAAATATAATATATCATAAGAACAAAAATTCACAACCATATATAATAATCTGACAGCTAATCTGACTATCAAAGTTATTTAAAAGCAACTGTAGTTGTTAAATGCCGCAAATCCGTAAATGAGTTAGCTCAATAGTTCAACACACATATGATTTGGTTACCGGAGCACAGTGATATAGGAGTAATTAGTACAGAAAACTAAAAAGTTGGTATTGCCTCATTGACCTATAACTTTATAGTCAGAAATATATTTATAAAACAAAGAGATATATATAATAGAATCCATAAAAAATATTTTTACACATGATTCTCATTTGAAAATAAGAACCCATTCGGTTCTCGAAATACGATCTAAAAAGTTAGAGGCCAAAGTGTGTAAAAAAATATTTTTTATGGATCTTATTATTTAATAAGCGAAAGAGAAATATAAAAAATATAATAGAATCCATAAAAAATATTTTTACACATGATTCTCATTTGAAAATAAGAACCCATTCGGTTCTCGAAATACGATCTAAAAAGTTAGAGGCCTTTTTCAATGCTAATATATGATATTTTAATCCTTAAAAGTTTTATTACTGGGCACGGACTTATAGGCTGACATACCTAAAGTATGGGTATTAAATTTTAGACTACAAAACTTGAAATGATGCGAAAAAATAAACTATCAAATGATTTCTTTGTTTCTCAAACGTATAATTAAAAAAGAATGAAAAAAGGTTGTCAGCGTATCTCCTCGAGGATTACTAAAATATGTAACATTGACATAAGACTGGAAAAAGCAGTTTAGTCAGATTGATTGATTCATATCAAATCGATCAAAAGCCAGACCTAGGGAACTACTAATGCTAAACAGAAAAGGCATCCAACTTGTCACAAGGCTTTTCACTGGACATCATCTATCGAATTTAGATATTACAAGGGACGAAGAAGTTGCGAACAAAAGGAAACAACAGAGCAGCAGAATAGTTTTGTAGACTCAGATTTTGGTCTATCCACTTATAACGAAATTAGGCAACATCACTCCATGAAGACATTTTTAACTGCTATGCGCCTATTGAACTGAAGCTGGTTTGTCACAATAATCTTTGAAGAATGCAGTGACGTGGTGACATAGTTAGTTCCAAACCCTTTGTAAATCTAATCTAATCTAATTAACCATTGACATTGACAAAATCCTACTAAAGAAGTGTGATATTATAATGGACCTTTTTGGATAAAGTGTGTCCGTTTTCAAATTAATGGAAATTAATTTCTGCGTGTATTCTATCTGCACTAATGTTAAAAATATCAAAAACAGATGGCTACTTTAGGTACGGTCATAAGCAATAGAATTTAAAGGTAAATCTTTAAATACTTGATTTATTTCGAGTTAATGTATAAATTTGATAAAGTTGAAGTTCTAAATGTGTTGAATAATTTAATGTGACATGAAGTACTAGGCATTTTTAGTGTACATACGCAAACGTGAAAGGAATTCAAATGGAAAATTTTGCAAATGCAATACGAGAGAAGCATGAGAAGCATATGAACAACATCGTTAAAATCCAATTTTTGTGAATAATGCAGCTAAAGTACTGCATTTAATGACTCATTTATGCAATGCAAACGTTCTTTTGAAACGGTAATCGCACTCAACTGGGAACTTGGAACATGTTTCGCTCGTTAAGTTTCATATATGGCAAATTATTTAGATACTATCATTACTGAAACAGAGACAATGTATACCAGATCAAATGCATACATATGTATGCACTTTTAATTGCTAGTGCAATCATTCATTTGACATGCACCTTCATTGAATACATCAGAGAGTAATGCACTTTTTTATGGCAGTTGTTTTATGTGCAACGCATTTCAGTGCATAAAGGGTTACTTTTGACGCAAACATTTAATTAATTTGATTAAAAGTTGGTGAATTGTGCAAATATATAACAAAACCTTTCGCTCGGTGCCTTTGCCAAGACACGCAATATGCAAACAAATGACGCACGTGCAGTAATGCACCAACTGCCATATGCTATATGCCATTTGCTATATGCCAGAAAAATAATTTACACATAGCGTCAATGTGTCTGACAGGAAACATAAGAAAAAGTTGGCTCGGTAAGAAACAACCTTTAATCAATAAACTAAATGAAAATGCCTAAAAAGCCTACTGCCTACGCACACAACTGTTAGTTATCAACAACTTCAATAAACATCCACACCCTCTTATAATGAATTCCTTATGTGCTTTTATATATTCTATATTAACTGTTGAACGATAAGGGGTTTACACATTTTTATTTGAGATAAATAAGACATGTCATATAGTCTTACAAGAATAAGTTAAGTAATACTGGAAGTGATTAACTGCATCACGGTTATCAATACAGGAACTTGCAGTGAGTAATCATTACAAGTGATTACTTAAAGTTTCTAATCTTGCTTAACTCTTTATTATTATTAATTATTACAATCGACAGTCTACAGTATCCAAAGAAATTAGGGCTATTGATAAGCCCAATTATATAATATAACTCTTGGTTCAAAATATCGTTCGATTCAATGTAAGCTATATAGCCATAAATACTTCTCTTGAGATATGTTGAATGAGAAATTATTAAATTATTTATCAAAAATATTAAATTTCTTTTTGCTACAATAACTTATTTTATAATTTTTAATAAAATCACTTGTATAATTTTTAATAAAATTATTTGCATTATAGGTAATCCAAAATTTTCATTGAGATGCCCCGTAGAGATATCAGTCTTTTGGTAGGTTTACTTATAGGTCACTGCAAACTAGGCAGTGAACTGTTAATCATACCTGTC
>NC_051848.1:100672748-100684528 GCF_002237135.1 Teleopsis dalmanni
TTATTTAATATGTTGTGTATATTATGTGTGTTGTGTTTTATGGCGTGGTGTGGTGATGTGTGGCGGTATGCGTGTTAAAAAGTTGCTGTTGCTCCGGCGGCACAATGTAGACGACTGCTCGCTTGACATTTGTTTTTGACATTTGTTACTTGTCATTTCTTAAGCTATCATCACAACCCTGCACCCAGGGTTGCATTTATTAATGCCTTTCATGGCTTATTAACAATCCTTCAATAGAGATTTCAAGTAGTGAAATTTTTGCGTACAAGAAAGATTCTGCTTTGAGTCAATAGAGCTGGTGAATAAATCTTTTAATGATGACCAATCTGTATGTTTTCCTGAGAAGTGTAGAATGTTAATTTAAGGTAACTCATTTCCCTGAAATATTGAAACATTAGAAGTGAATGAAATTTCTTTTAAAAATGATGCTTGCTGTTCCACTAGCTTATACATGAAATCATCATCATCCTTAGGTCGCACATTTGGTACAAGGCCCCGTTTCAACGCAAGCATGCAACTTTGAGTGGACAGGTACTTCTTGTCATATGTAGCGAAATCGGAATCGGGGTCGACGTAGTCAGGAACATTTCGAAACGCGTACATCTCATCCGTTATACTAATAAACTGCTGCCAAATATCTTCTAGTTTGTCAGTCCTAGTTATGATTTCAACATAGGACACCTTTTCTGGAGGACTGGTTGCGTAAGCAAGTGCTCGAGTAATTGCGCCCTTAAGGCATCCACGCACGTGCATTAATCTCTTCATTTACTCTGCCATAACGAAATAGGGTTTAAATATGATTCAAATATAATCCGGCTCGAAGGACCAATTTTTGATTAAGAATACACTTTATTTAATTTTCAATTTAATATTAAATGATTAAGAATACATTTTATTAAATTTTCAAGTTTTACAATTGTAACAAATAAAAGAACCCACGTGCACACACCGAACTACTACGAATAACAACCAAACAAAAAGTGTCTCTACAAAAGGGTGGGGTTCAATGCATTTCACTTTTTTTGAACAAATGTTCAAAAAGGTGCAATCCCAATGTACTGTGTATTTGGTTTACGAACATCCCGGGAGAGCTTGAAACAGCGTTTCAGAATATAGGTAAAACAACAACCTTCGTAATGGGTCGCGTTATTTCCCCGTGGACAGTGTGAAGTTTTATGACTCGAAAACGACCCATCTGAACCAGGATGTATTTCAGTTACCTTTGCCATGAGCCACTTTGCTGGTGGCATGTTCGATTCCTTAATGACCACTATGTTGCCCATAGCTATATGCCATATACGCCAAAATCCTTGAAGTATATTTTGTATGCGCTGCCAGTAGTCTAATTGGTTGACGTTTACATGACTTAGATCGCCTTCTGGAACCAACGTGTACGAACGACCAATCAAAAAATGAGAAGGAGAAAGATAATTAGTATCCGGGCCGTCTGATGTAGCGCCTATGGGCGAGAATTCACGTGCATTTCTTCCGCTATATAATTTCAGTGTGAAGGGTCCAGCGCAATCGTACCCAGTATTTTCAAAGGGATGTGATTGTCGAAACCGCACTGCTGGTAGATCAGCCATGAACTGTTGTGTTGTTAGCTGGCGTTGACGAAAGCATTTGAGAGATTTATGAGTTAACCTTCTTATTAAATTTCGTGCTCCAAAAATCCAGTAGTTCTGGCGGACTACTGGACTTCTTCCACGGATAGGTAAAAGTCCGGTATCATCAATGAATGGGGCAAGTTTGAGTAAGGTAGATCTTCTGTTAAACTCTCTGTTATTTCTTAATTGCAGCAAATCTTCGTTGCAGCAGGTTTGTACAAGTCTTAAGCAAATTAGTCGAGCTTCACTTAATTTATAAAAGGTAGATTGCTCACGCTCTTGCTTACCATATTGGGCGTGCGTTTTCCTACGAAACCGTACGATGTATGATACAACTCGCAACAATTTCTTCCATGTTGAGACTCTTTTTACCAGCGCTTCTAAACTATTATCCCTCTCTACTTCCATAGAGGCTAGGTTTATCTTGGTACACTTCATTTCAGCGGTTACATCTTCTAAATATATGAGGAAATTATCATCGTTATTATACAAAGACTTACCAGTAGTTACGTTCGCTAGCCAGGGAGGCCCCGTCCACCATAGTTCAAAGTCTAATAATTCGTGAGCCATCATGCCCCGAGACGCGCAATCAGCTGGATTTTCCGTAGATTTAACATGTCTCCAGTGTTATGGTTTTTTCAGTGATGATGATGTCACTTTTTCTACAAAACAAATATTATATTCTCAGTTGATATTGTTGAGGTCGTAGGTGACGTTGCTGTCTCACGTTGCACGTTTTATATTCTAACGATTATAAAAACGACGTGTACCGGCTGCGCCAAAAATGTTGTGTTTCAGATGTGAAACACAAAAAAAAAAAACACTGCGATAATTCGTTTTAAAATTGACAAAAGTTTATTTCTTTTTGTTACTTAAGAATATAACAATAATTATTATTGTTATTTGTTATTGGCAAAACAATTTCTAGTTGCCATTCTCAATATATACTCAAATAAAAAAATGTTTTTATTCAAATATTTTAAACAATATCGGCCTTATTCATAAAAATTTCTTAAAATGCTTTTTAAATACAATTTTAGTTAAAATGTATTTTAACTTTATAATGGCCTTATAATGCACACTATTCATAAACGAATTATAAACCTTTGATAAATATAATACAAATGTTAATAAAATTACTGTTAAACACAAAACATTTTACAACACTGTGAGAAATATGAATTAATGCAGCAGAAAAATAAAAGTTAAAAGATTTGTTTATGATTAATAAATCGTTATTTAATTTGCAATTTAATTAAAAGTTTTTTTCAATAAATGTTTTTAATATAACATTAGGTTTCTTTCGATTTGTTGAATTATCATCATATATTTCTTCACAGTTAGATAAGGAACTAAAGTTGATAGTTGATAGACGCAGAAAAATTGTCATTATAAGGTATTTTGGAGTCATTTTCATTGTAAATAATTGCAAGATTGTGCAATACTGCAAGTGCGACTATAACTGTTTTCGCATTCTCCAATGATATATTCAACCCATCTAGAAGACAACAAAATCTTTGCTTCCACACGCCAAAGCATCTTTCAATTGTATTTCTGGTGGTGATGTGTGCAGCATTGTATCGTTCTTCTTTTGCGTTTTGTGGTTTCAGTATTGCAGTGAATAGGTATGGTTAAAGTTTGTATCCTGAATCGCCAACCAAGCGCCCTTTGAATTTACCTGCCTCTAACTGTTCTTTAAGAATTGGCTCATTGAAAATCCGGCAGTCGTGCGTACTACCTCTCCATCTTGCGTCTATATTGTATATTTTATATTGTATATTTGTATACACATAGATGGCGGCACTAATACTAAATAAATATTTTTTTTCAAAAGTGGCAACCTTTTTAGGCTTACTGTTAAAATCATATGTTAATCCGATCATTTGTTTACAAGTTACAGTGCTTTAAGTGACGCTACTTTTGAGTTTTCAAAACAAAAATTAATTCAAAGCAATTCCGTGTGCTGATTTATCATTGTTTTTTAATGAAAAAAAATACTGTTCAATGCCAGGAATGGCTTGAAAAACATTATTTGGACTCTGCTCCATCAAAAAGAAGCATTTGTTATTGGTATGCCGAATTCAAACGTGGTCGAACAGACACCGATGACATTCCATCTACTGGACGGCCAAATGACGCTGTTATTCCGGAAAACGTTGAAAAAACACTGAAAATCATTATGTCCGACCGTAAAGTGAATGTGAGGGAGATTGCTGACATTGTACAGATATCAGCAAGCAGTGTACACACCATAATACACGAACATTTGGGTATGAAAAAGGTGTTTTCCAAATGGGTGCCGCGTTTGCTCACACCGGAGCAAAAACAACAACGAATCGATGATTCAAAGAGCTGTTTGGACATGTTTACGCGCAATAAGTCAGAGTTTTTGCATCGGTACATCACGATGGATGAAACATGGATCTACCATTTCACTCCAGAGTCAAATCGGCGGTCTGCTGAGTGGCATGCAGCCGGTGAAAGCCGCCCAAAGCGACAAAAGACGCAGCAGTTGGCTGGCAAGGTTATGGCGTCTGTATTTTGGGATACGCATGGAATAATATTCATCGACCATCTCCAGATGGGGAAGACCATCAACAGCGACTATTATATAGCGTTATTGGAGCGTTTGGAGACGAAATCGCAAAGAAACGGCCTCATATGGCGAAAAAAACAGTTTTGTTCCACCAAGACAATTCACCGTGTCACAAGTCGATGAAAACGATGGCAAAATTAAACAAATTGAGCTACGAATTGCTGCCGCACCCACCGTATTCTCCAGATCTGTCCCTCAGCGACTACTGGCTCTTCGCAGACCTCAAAAAGATGCTCCGTGGTAAGAGATTTGGCTCAAATGATGAAGTAATCGCCTAAACTAACGCCTATTTTGAAGGCAAAGAAAAATGAAATGATTGTATCTCCCTGAAAGGGGATTATGTTGATGAATAAAAACGAATTTTGGCAAAAAAATGTGTTTTAATTAGTTAGTCACACACATTATTGAACGAAGTGATATCACTTACAAAATATAATTTATTTCTTAATGTAAGTAAATATTTTAAAGGTACTAAAAATACGCACTTGTTCGTTTAATGAATAAAACCCTTTCCGATTTATGTAATATTTATATAATAAATGTTTCCACCCACTTTTTTAATTTTTATGTGAGTGCAATCAATTGCACCAATCACTTTTGGAAAATTTTTTATGCGTTTGAAGCTTTTCATATTTGTTTCCTCGTCTATCAATGATTCTGGCATTTTAATCACAGTCTTGTACCTTTTATATTAAAAGCTTTTAGTGTGTAAAAGTATTTGAAAAAGATTAGTTACTTCTCCACGACTCCAACATCGCAAAGCTACTATCAAACGTTAAGTCCTGTTTCACCAAGTCAATTATTTTTTCTACGCCCTTTTTTGAAAATCGGTACCTCAGTTGAAATTCATCATCACGCAGCATAAACGGATCTCTACGTTGTTTATATATTTTTAAATGGCGGCAATTTTTTTTGGCTATTCCATTTAAAAAATCTACACAATAATTTCGTTTTTAATTATATAAAAAAAATTAAATTAAATACTCACCAATATTTCTTTAATTATGCTTATAGCATCCATATTTAATTGTAATTCACCCAATAAAAATTACTACACAATCAAAAATTTTGCTTAAAATGCTGTTATAGAGGGTATAAACCTGTTATAAATTTTGACAGCGTTTCTGAATACAACACCCTGGTCTGCAGAGTCCAACGGCTCTTTAGAGAGCACACTCACTTCTTTAAGCGACTCTCAAACGACTCCCAAAAGCGACTGCCTTCTAGTGTTACAAATTTTATCTTATATACCTAAACTTGCTGCAATACCTGACCTTAAAAATGCCCCAATTACCCCACTTAGGTTTTTACACAATTTCATAATACACTTTGCTAAATTCGCAAAGTTTTCATTATTACAAGAATGCCCCTCATATTTTTGCAATTTTTCCGCATTTAATATTTTCAAAGTCACTTACATCATGACACCAATTATTAACCAAATACCAAAAATCAGCATTTCTTATCGTCGAACTGACAAACTGATGTTTTGGTTCTAGTCAACAACCGTCAAGTTGCAAACAACCTTGCCTTCTTTTACGAATATGTACGATCACTTAAGATCGTACACACTACATATATATATAACGGAAAAACGGGAAAAACCGTGAAATTAAATAAAATAAATATTTAACTCACAACACCAGCTACTTCGGGGATGAGTTTCTAATATTTCTGCCGTGCGATTCGCGACAAATGTTTTTAATTTGATTGGTGGTTGCGATAACCACGTTAAAACCACAGTAGTCACACCATGCGTTTACGTTGATTTCCTTGTGAGGCAATGCCTTTGTTATTGAACTTAACAGTTTCGTTAATAAAAGAGGGCCACATAACTCTAGTCGCGGCAAAGAAATTTGTTTCAACGGCGCCACATGTGTTTTTGCAGCAACAAGAGATGTCCTTATATCCCCATCCTTATTCTGGAATCGACAATAAACGATTGCAGAATATGCTTTTGTGGAAGCATCCGAAAATCCATGTACTCAATGTAATTAAGAGAGTTACACACCCATCTTGGCAATGACAATTTTGCAACATTATTTAAGTCTTTACGACATTTTAGCCTAATTTCAGCGAGATAAGAAGGGAGATGGGGAGTCATAATTTTTGGAAAAAGATCTTGAATTGAACAATAACAGGAGCAAAAAGGCCCAATGGATCAAAAATCCGTGATACGTCTGACAATACTTGTCGTTTAGTTAATTTTGGAATTTCAATGATTTTCTGACACTCAAATCTGGCGAAACATATTTACTATATCTGCAGAGAATATATATTTATGTATACAAAAGCGATGGCAAACATCAAATAAATTTCGTTTTATGCTTGGACCTCTATGCAACGTACTGTTAAGTGAAACTCCGCTAGTATCTTGAAAAGAGCCATCAAAAACAACGCAAAATTTTGGTCTAATTACTGGATGATGCGGCATATAAAAACTGTGGCTATCACTGGCAACAACCTCATCAGGCTTAAGTTCCCGAACGTGTCCCAGGCGAGTATATTCACGCATGAACTTAATATATTGCTTACGAAGGTGACTGTCCCTCAGTAAGTGACGTTCAACAGCATTAAACCTTAATGTGGCTCTTTGAAGTGTGTTTCCGAATTTGATACCTTTTTCCCTGAATGGAAGCTCAATAATATATTTGCCGTCAGAGTGTCGTGCGTGCGTTTTTAAAAAATGAGTTTCTACGTGAACGTTTTCTGCGTCTAATGGCAACACAAATTTCGATTTCGCAAAATTTTCGAATCGAGCGATCTATATCAATCGTAGTTACAAGAGACGATACTACGTTATCCATGGATGCCTGAACTGATGTCACCACCCATCCGAATATTGTCGATACAGCAATAAAAGTCGAAGATTTTATTAAAAGTAAATATTTTCCAAACTTGGTCAACACCAAGCAAAATATCAATCAGTGATGAAGAATTGAAAGATGGATCTGCAAGATTTAAGTCCTTGAGTTGCTCCATAGTAGGAGTATTGATTTGTGACGTAGGAATTGCTGATATAATCTTGCTCAAGACATAAACACTTACATCTAATGTGTCCTGGAAAATCTTTGATTTCATATAGAGTGTGCAACAGCCACGTGCAGTCTCGGCCATAACAAAAGAAATTCCAGACGCAGCAATACGGGAAGGTGAACGAGGTAGACCAAGGGCCCAAGCACATCGCTCCGAAATATAATTTAGTTCCGACGCACTATCAAGAAGGACACTGCATGTAACATATCTATTTTGAGTGTTGCGAACGTCAACAAATGCTGTTGGTAACAGGCATCTACTGCCTTGATGACAAGTTGGAGTGGTTACTGTTGGCGAAGATTCCAGACAAGTAGTGGGATTCAAAATATCTGGACGAGAAACATTAGCAACAATTGACCATGGCTTGCCACACGTTATCGCACCGGATGTTGATGAAGCAATTGTTGTTGGCAAATCAACCTGCAACTTGTGTACAAGAGTGTGGTGGAGCTTATGGCATTCTCTGCATCGGAATTTGAAATTACATGTGTCTAATGAATATACCGATCTGAGACAATTGAAACATAGCTAGTGAGTTTTCACAAACTCGCGGTGGTCATCGATAGACATCGATAGAAATGCATTACATTTAGGTATATTGTGCTCAATTGAATTACATTTGACACATTTTTGTAACCCTTTGTCGACAGAAACGAGAGATGATTTTGATTTGTCCTGAGGCTTTAAATTTGAATTAGATTTATACTGTGTTAACTCTAATTCTTCACAGCGAGAATCCAAAAATTCAAAAAATTCAGAGATTGACGGCGAAGCATCCTCTCTACTTTCATGTAACCATTTGTGAGGAGATTCAGGGTGAAATTTCGATAATAACAAATGGATAAGCCAACAATCACTATTGGTTTGGCCTACTGCGTCGAGGCCCCTAATTGTTTCGTTTGCACCATCAGAAATTCGCCTCAAAATTGCACAATTTTCCTGTGATGTTGATGGAAGCGCCATAAAGTTTTCAATAAATGCCGTGACGATGTGCTTAGGGCGATCAAAACGCTTCAGTAGGCGTGTCCCCGCTGTACTGTAAGCAGCTTTCATGACTGGAATATGTTTGATAAGAGCAGCAGCTTTATCCTTATTAGGCGATAGGCAATAATTTAGTTTTAAGTTTTACGTAATATTTTATTTAATATAGTTGATATAGTTTAATATAGTTTATTTAATATGTTGTGTATATTATGTGTGTTGTGTTTTATGGCGTGGTGTGGTGATGTGTGGCGGTATGCGTGTTAAAAAGTTGCTGTTGCTCCGGCGGCACAATGTAGACGACTGCTCGCTTGACATTTGTTTTTGACATTTGTTACTTGTCATTTCTTAAGCTATCATCACAACCCTGCACCCAGGGTTGCATTTATTAATGCCTTTCATGGCTTATTAACAATCCTTCAATAGAGATTTCAAGTAGTGAAATTTTTGCGTACAAGAAAGATTCTGCTTTGAGTCAATAGAGCTGGTGAATAAATCTTTTAATGATGACCAATCTGTATGTTTTCCTGAGAAGTGTAGAATGTTAATTTAAGGTAACTCATTTCCCTGAAATATTGAAACATTAGAAGTGAATGAAATTTCTTTTAAAAATGATGCTTGCTGTTCCACTAGCTTATACATGAAATCATCATCATCCTTAGGTCGCACATTTGGTACAAGGCCCCGTTTCAACGCAAGCATGCAACTTTGAGTGGACAGGTACTTCTTGTCATATGTAGCGAAATCGGAATCGGGGTCGACGTAGTCAGGAACATTTCGAAACGCGTACATCTCATCCGTTATACTAATAAACTGCTGCCAAATATCTTCTAGTTTGTCAGTCCTAGTTATGATTTCAACATAGGACACCTTTTCTGGAGGACTGGTTGCGTAAGCAAGTGCTCGAGTAATTGCGCCCTTAAGGCATCCACGCACGTGCATTAATCTCTTCATTTACTCTGCCATAACGAAATAGGGTTTAAATATGATTCAAATATAATCCGGCTCGAAGGACCAATTTTTGATTAAGAATACACTTTATTTAATTTTCAATTTAATATTAAATGATTAAGAATACATTTTATTAAATTTTCAAGTTTTACAATTGTAACAAATAAAATAACCCACGTGCACACACCGAACTACTACGAATAACAACCAAACAAAAAGTGTCTCTACAAAAGGGTGGGGTTCAATGCATTTCACTTTTTTTGAACAAATGTTCAAAAAGGTGCAATCCCAATGTACTGTGTATTTGGTTTACGAACATCCCGGGAGAGCTTGAAACAGCGTTTCAGAATATAGGTAAAACAACAACCTTCGTAATGGGTCGCGTTATCTCCCCGTGGACAGTGTGAAGTTTTACGACTCGAAAACGACCAGTTGAACCAGGATGTATTTCAGTTACCTTTGCCATGAGCCACTTTGCTGGTGGCATGTTCGATTCCTTAATGACCACTATGTTGCCCATAGCTATATGCCATATACGCCAAAATCCTTGAAGTATATTTTGTATGTGCTGCCAGTAGTCTAATTGGTTGACGTTTACATGACTTAGATCGCCTTCTGGAACCAACGTGTACGAACGACCAATCAAAAAATGAGAAGGAGAAAGATAATTAGTATCCGGGTCTGATGTAGCGCCTATGGGCGAGAATTCACGTGCATTTCTTCCGCTATATAGTTTCAGTGTGAAGGGTCCAGCGCAATCGTACCCAGTATTTTCAAAGCGATGTGATTGTCGAAACCGCACTGCTGGTAGATCAGCCATGAACTGTTGTGTTGTTAGCTGGCGTTGACGAAAGCATTTGAGAGATTTATGAGTTAACCTTCTTATTAAATTTCGTGCTCCAAAAATCCAGTAGTTCTGGCGGACTAGTGGACTTCTTTCACGGATAGGTAAAAGTCCGGTATCATTAATGAATGGGGCAAGTTTGAGTAAGGTAGATCTTCTGTTAAACTCTCTGTTATTTCTTAATTGCAGCAAATCTTCGTTGCAGCAGGTTTGTACAAGTCTTAAGCAAATTAGTCGAGCTTCACTTAATTTATAAAAGGTAGATTGCTCACGCTCTTGCTTACCATATTGGGCGTGCGTTTTCCTACGAAACCGTACGATGTATGATACAACTCGCAACAATTTCTTCCATGTTGAGACTCTTTTTACCAGCGCTTCTAAACTATTATCCCTCTCTACTTCCATAGAGGCTAGGTTTATCTTGGTACACTTCATTTCAGCGGTTACATCTTCTAAATATATGAGGAAATTATCATCGTTATTATACAAAGACTTGCCAGTAGTTACGTTCGCTAGCCAGGGAGGCCCCGTCCACCATAGTTCAAAGTCTAATAATTCGTGAGCCATCATGCCCCGAGACGCGCAATCAGCTGGATTTTCCGTAGATTTAACATGTCTCCAGTGTTATGGTTTTTTCAGTGATGATGATGTCACTTTTTCTACAAAACAAATATTATATTCTCAGTTGATATTGTTGAGGTCGTAGGTGACGTTGCTGTCTCACGTTGCACGTTTTATATTCTAACGATTATAAAAACGACGTGTACCGGCTGCGCCAAAAATGTTGTGTTTCAGATGTGAAACACAAAAAAAAAAACACTGCGATAATTCGTTTTAAAATTGACAAAAGTTTATTTCTTTTTGTTACTTAAGAATATAACAATAATTATTATTGTTATTTGTTATTGGCAAAACAATTTCTAGTTGCCATTCTCAATATATACTCAAATAAAAAAATGTTTTTATTCAAATATTTTAAACAATATCGGCCTTATTCATAAAAATTTCTTAAAATGCTTTTTAAATACAATTTTAGTTAAAATGTATTTTAACTTTATAATGGCCTTATAATGCACACTATTCATAAACGAATTATAAACCTTTGATAAATATAATACAAATGTTAATAAAATTACTGTTAAAAACAAAACATTTTACAACACTGTGAGAAATATGAATTAATGCAGCAGAAAAATAAAAGTTAAAAGATTTGTTTATGATTAATAAATCGTTATTTAATTTGCAATTTAATTAAAAGTTTTTTTCAATAAATGTTTTTAATATAACATTAGGTTTCTTTCGATTTGTTGAATTATCATCATATATTTCTTCACAGTTAGATAAGGAACTAAAGTTGATAGTTGATAGACGCAGAAAAATTGTCATTATAAGGTATTTTGGAGTCATTTTCATTGTAAATAATTGCAAGATTGTGCAATACTGCAAGTGCGACTATAACTGTTTTCGCATTCTCCAATGATATATTCAACCCATCTAGAAGACAACGAAATCTTTGCTTCCACACGCCAAAGCATCTTTCAATTGTATTTCTGGTGGTGATGTGTGCAGCATTGTATCGTTCTTCTTTTGCGTTTTGTGGTTTCAGTATTGCAGTGAATAGGTATGGTTAAAGTTTGTATCCTGAATCGCCAACCAAGCGCCCTTTGAATTTACCTGCCTCTAACTGTTCTTTAAGAATTGACTCATTGAAAATCCGGCAGTCGTGCGTACTACCTCTCCATCTTGCGTCTATATTGTATATTTT
>NC_051848.1:100684628-100697250 GCF_002237135.1 Teleopsis dalmanni
AAAATTGTAAACAGCCAAAAACAATGCTGCACAGAAAGACTTAAAAAAATATAAGCAGGGGCAAAAATTGTAAACAGCCAAAAACAATGCTGCACTGAAAGACTTAAAGAAAAAATATAAGCATGGGTAAAAATGGTAAACATGCAAAAACAATGTTTACACATAAAAAAAATGCAAACTTGGTGATAGCGGAATTTAAAGCGTCACCAAGAACAAATAAAAGGCGATGTTTTCCTGAAATCGCTCTTTTTCGGTTTAGTTGTGATCAACGTTGGACGGCTCAGTTTTGGACCTGGCGACGGAGGAAAATTTATGGTAGACAGCAAGTCACTGGTGGGATTCTAGAACCTGTGCACAGAGCATACGACAGGTAAGGTGTATCGTACCGGTCTGGGAGCTTTAAAAGTTGTCAGATGAAGGATGTACATGGAAGGCTTCTAAAAGTACTCCATGGACATCCTGCACAAAAGGTACGACTTTACACCTGCGTGTAGTATGGCCCTCAAGGAAACACTGGGAAAAATCATTACAAGGTAACCAGTACTGCTGATTAAACTAAAAAAAAACAAAAAAAAAACGGTAAGCATTTTTATCTTGTGCAGTACAAATATATAGATATTACTTCGAAATTTAACTTGTGTTTATAACTATATCGCTATCGCTTTGAAAGCCTGATTTGCGTGTACAAATATAACTACGGCTGAAATCCAGACTTCGTGGATGTATTACTTCGAAATTTAACTTGTGTTTATAATAATATCGCTAACGCTTTGAAAGTCTGACTTGCGTGTACAAATATAACTACGGCTGAAATCCAGACTTCGTGGATGTATTACTTCGAAATTTAACTTGTGTTTATAATAATATCGCTAACGCTTTGAAAGCCTGACTTGCGTGTACAAATATAACTACGGCTGAAATCCAGACTTCGTGGATGTATTACTTCGAAATCTAACTTGTGTTTAAAATAATATCGCTAACGCTTTGAAAGCCTAACTTGCGTGTACAAATATAACTACGGCTGAAATCCAGACTTCGTGGATGTATTACTTCGAAATTTAACTTGTGTTTATAACTATATCGCTAACGCTTTGAAAGCCTGACTTGCGTGTACAAATATAACTACGGCTGAAATCCAGACTTCGTGGATATATTACTTCGAAATCTAACTTGTGTTTATAATAATATCGCTAACGCTTTGAAAGCCTAACTTGCGTGTACAAATATAACTACGGCTGAAATCCAGACTTCGTGGATGTATTACTTCGAAATCTAACTTGTGTTTATAACTATATCGCTACCGCTTTGAAAGCCTGACTTGCGTGTACAAATATAACTACGGCTGAAATCCAGACTTCGTGGATGTATTACTTCGAAATTTAAATTGTGTTTATAACTATATCTCTCTCGCTTTGAAAGCCTGACTTGCGTGTACAAATATAACTACGGCTGAAATCCAGACTTCGTGGATGTATTACTTCGAAATTTAACTTGTGTTTATAACTATATCGCTATCGCTTTGAAAGCCTGACTTGCGTGTACAAATATAACTACGGCTGAAATCCAGACTTCGTGGATGTATTACTTCGAAATTTAACTTGTGTTTATAATAATATCGCTAACGCTTTGAAAGCCTGACTTGCGTGTACAAATATAACTACGGCTGAAATCCAGACTTCGTGGATGTATTACTTCGAAATTTAACTTGTGTTTATAATAATATCGCTAACGCTTTGAAAGCCTGACTTGCGTGTACAAATATAACTACGGCTGAAATCCAGACTTCGTGGATGTATTACTTCGAAATCTAACTTGTGTTTATAATAATATCGCTAACGCTTTGAAAGCCTGACTTGCGTGTACAAATATAACTACGGCTGAAATCCAGACTTCGTGGATGTATTACTTCGAAATCTAACTTGTGTTTATAATAATATCGCTAACGCTTTGAAAGCCTGACTTGCGTGTACAAATATAACTACGGCTGAAATCCAGACTTCGTGGATGTATTACTTCGAAATCTAACTTGTGTTTATAATAATATCGCTAACGCTTTGAAAGCCTAACTTGCGTGTACAAATATAACTACGGCTGAAATCCAGACTTCGTGGATGTATTACTTCGAAATCTAACTTGTGTTTATAATAATATCGCTAACGCTTTGAAAGCCTAACTTGCGTGTACAAATATAACTACGGCTGAAATCCAGACTTCGTGGATGTATTACTTCGAAATTTAACTTGTGTTTATAACTATATCGCTATCGCTTTGAAAGCCTGACTTGCGTGTACAAATATAACTACGGCTGAAATCCAGACTTCGTGGATGTATTACTTCGAAATTTAACTTGTGTTTATAATAATATCGCTAACGCTTTGAAAGCCTGACTTGCGTGTACAAATATAAGCTACGGCTGAAATCCAGACTTCGTGGATGTATTACTTCGAAATCTAACTTGTGTTTATAATAATATCGCTAACGCTTTGAAAGCCTAACTTGCGTGTACAAATACAGCTACGGCTGAAATCCAGACTTCGTGGATGTATTACTTCGAAATCTAACTTGTGTTTATAATAATATCGCTAACGCTTTGAAAGCCTAACTTGCGTGTACAAATATAACTACGGCTGAAATCCAGACTTCGTGGATGTATTACTTCGAAATCTAACTTGTGTTTATAATAATATCGATAACGCTTTGAAAGCCTGACTTGCGTGTACAAATATAACTACGGCTGAAATCCAGACTTCGTGGATGTATTACTTCGAAATCTAACTTGTGTTTATAATAATATCGCTATCGCTTTGAAAGCCTGACTTGCGTGTACAAATATAGCTACGGCTGAAACCCAGACTTCGTGGATGTATTACTTCGAAACTTAACTTGTGTTTATAATTATATCGCTATCGCTTTGAAATTGTATCTATAAATATAAACAATTGTATATTATAGCTTGTAAGTTATCGCCAATTTAGGAATTTAAATAGAATAAAGAAATTATTTGAATTGAAGGAAAAGAAAGCGTTTAAAACTTAAACTGAAACAGTCGAAAGGTAACCATCAATAAGTAAATAGAAATTTTCTTGTAAGGACCCTGGCTGTGGCTGAGCTATCCCAGCTCTAGACACCCTCACCATAAGGAGGTTCATTACACTGTAGTTCTTTCCAATTTATAGCTCCATGGTAAACTCTGTAAAGGGACGCCATGTGCCAAATACCTTTAAAAAATGTTCGCGTTATTTTTACTAAAATTACTAATAAAACAGTACATGTAACTTACAAAAGAGTAAGTGATAAACGTTCATCAGCATTTATTTGCTGCCCATATTTTGTCGCAGAAGGAGCTATTAACTTCAATAATAAAGTATATAATTCTTTAGACATCCGTGTATGACTAAAAAATTCTTCGTTATCTTTTTCTTTTATGGCCAAAAACATTTTTCGGTAATAGCCATGTAGAGCACGATCCACATTAATAGGACGAACTCGCCACCTTCTATTTGATTTCTCATGCTGTACAAGCGCAATATGTTTAGAAACAAATTACAAGCTTGCACAGTCAATTCATTTTGATTATACATATTTGTTAATAATTTACTTAAACTATTGTTAATTATTTCACTTTCAACAAAAATAACACAGAATTTCACTACACTTGCGGACACTCAACTACCGACTGAAACTTTTGAAATTATTTCATTTGCATGTTCCAATCTAAACAAAGTCAGCTGCTTACTTACCGTCTAACACCGCTTTAACTTAAAGCGAAATTTTCATTTCGTTTCTTCTTAACATCTTACGTTAACTACCGTCTAACTGAACCTTTAGTTTGCTATTAAAATATTTTTACCACCCAATAGTTATGTAGAAGCAGTTATATATATATATATGCGTATAAATTTTTATTATTTTAAATATCAAACATTAATTTATAAATTTTCTTTTCATATTATTTTTTTATTATTAATATAGAAAAAAAATATAAGTACAACAGTACCATTAATGGGTGACATGCGTTAAGATTCTTTATTTGGGTTTTAATATTATTATAACTGCATTTAGATGCATAATTGTAATTCGCCTTCTCCAGCCAATATTGTCTGTGAAGACTCAGTAAAAGTGCAAGAACCTACATGTAGAGTGCATGTAACCTACTCAGTCACTCACTCACAACTAATAATACGTACACTCAACCGCGTACGTATAGCATTAAACCACAAAAAAAAGTTCGAGAGCAAAAACAACCAATAAAACTAAATAAAAACCAAATGGAATTTGTTAAAGACAAAACTCAGCAAAACGACGTCCCTCAGTTGAAAACGACTGAAAACAAAAAAAAATAACATTAACAATGTCACAGTAACTAATATGAAAATACTGCATGCTTGCATTTGCATACAGCCACTGTTCATTGCTCATGTTACGTCGCTTAACAAAATATGCACCTTCGACTCCTGACGTTTCCTTTTTAAACAATTAATAAATATATTTTTATTTTAAAATTTTAAACAAAACATAAGCTAACATAATTAGTTCTTATGTAAAATTTTATATTAAAAATTTAATGAGAAATATAAAAACAAAAATTCAAATAATTGTTCAAAATAAAAAAAAATTAAAAATCATAATGAAAACACAGACCATGTGTATGTTATGTGTAAATTATATATGCAAACATATACCTACACATAAACAAGAGAAGTACAAAAGCATATATCAGGACTTGAGAGTATATACAATTTATATGCATTTATATGCATTTCCAGAAAAAAAAACCCTCTTCCAAATGCGATAATTTGTACATCAAGCGAAAACAGTAACTTTAAAACGTCTATTTTTATTAAAACGTTGGATATTTATTAATCAACAAAATATATAAAAAAACGAAATATAATAAATAATGTTTCCCACAACTTTACATCAGCAATTTAAATGATTGTTTGATATATTTATATATTCATTATTATGTTAAAATAAACATTATAAAATTTAAACAAACCGAATTACTTAATAAAAAACAGTATTTGAAACAAAACAAAAAGGAGAAACCGGTAAGGTATAAGTCACACAAAAAAAATTTTCTTTTTATATTCTTTTTTTTCTTTCACAAAACACTTACCAGTGTCCTACCGGCTGCGCCAATCTGTTGTCATCCCTCAGTGGAAGCAATGAAACACATGATGTCAGGGGATAATTAATCTTTATTTTATCCTTTTTATCAATAACCAAACGCAGCCACTGCCTTCGCTGTTGTATGGACTCTTGTCGGTACTACGTTGGTTGTCAATTGATGTTCCAGCAACTTGCCTCCAAATGAATATAATTGCTGTGTCCAAAATTACAATGCTCGGATTCGTCGAGTGGATTTCGGACATTTGTTGTTAACCCAATTTAAGTAGCACAATTTGAGTGATCCGATTTCCACTATTGAAACTTGATTGACTTTGTCGTTTCTGACTTAGTAAATTGTATTCAAACTACTGTATTTATTTTTTTTTACACTTTGTACTCGTGTACTTTTCTTTTATACATCCACACGGTATTGTGGTTGATGCCAACATGCATCTCCAACATTTATTTCACGACTCTCTCTTACTTACTTCTTTTTACTCTGTGTAAGCTTCAGAAGTTCAATTTTTCTGCTGGACACGTTTCGCCGTATCAGCGCATTTCACGATCACGTTGTAAGATCGTTGACTGCAGCAATAGTTCGCTGTTACATTTTTGTAACACGATACTCGATGATAAAGCCAATTTTATTTATTCTTTTATGCTTGGCCAAACCGGTTTTAGCACACCCTTCTTCAAAGGAACGTTGTGTTGCCAGTAAGCAGCATGTTGACAATTGGCGGTGACGAAGTGTTGATGTTGACGCTCTTCAAAGGTACGCTGTATTGGTAGTAAACAGCATGTTGGCGGTGAAGGTAGCAGCGTAACAGTTGGTGGCGAAGGTTGGCAGCGTATATAATTATAATTAAACTTAACCTTAAAAATCATTACAAATATTGCAATTTCTCTAAAATTAAAATTTTTCATTCTATTAAAATTATGTAAATTTAATCTAATTGTATATTAAAATTATTACAATAAAAACTAATTCCAAAACCATGTTTTGTCAATCTTTAAAATTTCTTTATATTGCACATATTGTGTTTTATATTTTTTTTTTGTTTTTTATTACAATTTCTCATTTTACAGTAGTCTTAAAACATTATACATATTTTCATTATTTTCATTATACTACTTTATTGAACATGGGTAGTTGTTAGCTTTTTTTTTTTGTTTTTTTTTTGAATATGATTATTTTATTGCATATTCTATGTAAATTTCATATAATATTATATGTAAATTTCATATAATATTTTTTTATAACTAGATTTAACATACATATATACATATATATATATAAATAATAATGTGTTTGACTTTTTCAAATATTACATTAATTGGCATTATTTTCATATGCACATATATTTTGCATATTATTTTTTTTTTCTTTCAGATTTAATATTCTATATAATTTTAACATGATTGTTTAATTGCATATTCTTCGTCAATTTCATATAATATTATATAGTTATTTTTATCGCTACTGGTTATCGTTTACAAACAATTTTGATTGGGATACTTGGATCCCATACTACACATTTTCATATAATATTACACCTCATTGTGTAACAAATTATTCACCTTTCGAATTAGTATATGGTAGAGCCGCGAATCTTCCAAACGAGATAATAATAGGTAGAAAATTTTATAATTATGATTCTTACGTTGCTGAGTTAAAAACAAAACTACAGTATGCACATAAAGCAGTAAATGAGATATTAATAAAAGAAAAATGTTCTCAAAAAATTAAGCAAGATGCTAATGCATCAGAAAATCTATTCAATGTAGGAGATTTAGTTTATTTAAGAGTAGAAAATAGAAGGAAACATGAGAATCCATATCATGGTCCATTAAAGATAGTTGATAGAAACGGTGTAAATTCCACTATAGAAATTAATGATAAAATAAAGATAGTTCATAAGAATAGATTAAAGAAAATTTCACAAACAATGTTATCATTATAAGAAAATAAAAATTATTTTACAATAAATTTATTGCATTTATTTGTAAAATTATTTTTAAGAAGTAAAAATTGTCAATGTCAAGTTTCCAAAATTCAAATTATCATAAAAAATTTTCTTTATTGTATAAATAAATTTTTTTTTTTAAAGGGTAGAGGTGTTGTGTATAGCGCAACAAATGTAAACAAAAACAAACAAGAAATTATGTTATATATTTTTGAAAGTGCTTATGCACAAATTATTTTATATTAACCAATGTAATATGAATGCGATCGCACACGGAAGAACCACCGCAATGCAAGTAGAATATTTGGTCATAGCAAGTATGCAATTGCTATTTGACACTTTTCTTTTCTGTGCTACTATTCTGCACATGTCGATATGACACACTTCAATATGTCATAATATTTTCTAAGCATAGACGTGGGTCAACCTTTTTAGTGCCGCCGCAATAAAAATTATTAAGAAAAATATTTGTAAATTATTGTAAAATATTTTGTATAAATAGTTTGGAAAATTGTTAATAAAATTCAGATTTGAAACTGAGCTCGAACAGCTTAAACCAAATTCTCACTTTTATTTTCTTGTCTCGGCATTCTCGGATGCCTACTAATGTGCAGATTTCTTCCTGCTAATTCAATTAGAAGAAACTAATAAAGTCGAAAGAAAAATCTAATAAAAATAAAAACAAATATAATAAATTTGTGTATCAAAACAAATTTATTATTACATTTGTTTATTGTGTCTAAAATGGCCCTGTTCCACAATTCGTCTCTTCCTACCAGTCCATCTGCGGAAATATCTGTTTCACTCGGGACGACGTGCATTAGAAATTGTATATGAGGCATACTCTTATGCTTTATTCTGACTTTGGCCAGTGTGTCTGAGCTACTCCCAAAAGCTCCTATTAAATGCTTAATCTCCGACATATCATACTCCACATCTTTTCTAAGAGAACTCTCCTTAATTAGACTCGTATCTGCGCCAGAATCGATTAACAAGGTTAGGTGACCTTTTACCGATTGGTTGCACGGTACTAAAATAAAGGCTTCGTTCTCTGATTGAATACTTCCACCTCTCACCCCACAGTTTTTTCCCGTATTTGCAATAGCCTCCGCATAAGTCCTTCCGTTCGACTTAGCTTCTGGACTTCCCTTCATTGCCAAAATCATTTCTCCCCAAAAATATTGCCTATCTCGTAGCCATCTCTTTTTTGACAATAAGGATTTTCCTCGTGGCCATTTATTTTACATGTTTTACAGAAAATATTTCATAACCGCCTAAAACAGTTCCCCTCCTTGTGTCCTAATTTCCCGAAGAAGTTACAAATTAATTTGCCTTGGTCGTTTGGCCTTCTGGTTGAGCTTGATATCTTATCGTTGGTACATGCTGGTCCAATCTCATGTCCATATGTGCCACGTTTAGTGAAATACGGAGTGTTTTTTCGCTGGCAACACTCATTTCTAACATGGCCTACTCTTCGACAGAAAGTGCATTTCACTTCCCCTGTCTCTCCTCCAGGTTTTTCGCTTTTGTTCATGGAAAAATTAACATAACCCCGCTTGTAGTCTTGCCGTTTTTGGGCCATTCTAACGAGGTTCTCTAGCGTATCTTGATCATGGCCTATCAGCGACTCTCTGGTTCCCTCGCTCCTCAGTCCTCTTATAAAGCTCCTTGAAGCCAGTGCCTTCAGATCATTTGTGAGACTGCTTCGATCAATTTCTTCTCAACTACTGCCGATGATATACATTCCGTCCAACAACAAACTCTCTACTTTGCCACCAAACACAGTCGCGTTCTCTGACGGTCCCTTTGTAATGTTCATCAATCTCTCACGAATCTGTTCTAGAGTTGATTTCCTGTAAAAATTCCTTTTTACAAACTCACACAGTTCGTCCACCGTTCTGAATTCCTTTCGTCCCATTCTGCTGTACGCTATTCCCCTCAATTTTTGTTTTATACAACGTATAATACAAGGAATATTTGCTGAATTAGCCTCACCTCCCCATTCCTGTTCCACCAGTTTACATCCTTCCACAAATCTCTCAACTTCTGCTGTTAAATCCTGTCCTTCTCCACCTGTGAAAACCGGGCATATGTTATTCACGGAATTCATTATCGCTGTCACTTTTGCCATAATGGAGTCCGTTTGGTCCGCTCCTATTGATCCGTGATCTACCCCAGTGCGTGTTACTGGCAGTTGCAATATATCCACGCTCGGCGTTGCTGGTCTATTAAATGTATCCAGCTCTCTTCTTGTGTTTTCCAATTGCACCTTCAGTGTTCCAATGACGTGATCTTGTTCTATTAATGTACCGTTCTCCGCTAACTCTTCCGAAATTTCCTCTTCTGACTTGCCTCGATTTCTAAGACTCTGGATGAGGTGTTCGTTCTCCTCTTCTGCTGTTATCAAAAGTCCTATCAATTCCTCTTGTCTCTTTCTAAACCTTGTACACTGCAATTCCAAACCAATTTTAGCCTCTTGCAGCCGTAGTTGTTCTTTTTGTTGTTCCTCCGATTTAATTTCCTCAACTTCCTCGATTAAGTCCAACAGATAACGTTGGATTTAAATCCAACGTTATCTCCGCTAACTGCGACAATCGTCTCGCTTTAATGTTGTCCTTATGTATCTGAATAAATTCCTTATTTTGGTGTAGAGAACTTAGTTTCCGCCACGCATGTACTTGGATGGAGGCGATGAATTTTCGAAATTCATGGACTTCCTGCGCTAGCTCCTCTGCTCTTGTTTGAGCGTCATCCATCAATCCGAACTATTGAATAATGGTAATAGCAATATTAATTCCGATGGTACCAGAATTAGGACAAAACAAAAAAATGCAACAGACCACCAATGTACTTTCTATATAAACCAACATAACACTTCCAGTAAAAACCAAACGGAAAATAGATAGAAAAAAAAATGTTGATATTCAAAGGTATCTACGCGCTTGTCCAAAACGCTAGCTCTCTCCAAATGACCTCTTACCACTTAATATTCGAATCCAGTAATTAAACCCAAACACTGATCACATGAAACCAATAATATGGTGCTATATGGCTTAAAAAGAAGAAATCGGCTTGGTACTTTACCGCGTCATTTATTTCATATCCTGGAGGTTAACATTAGAGAGATGAACTTACAAAAATACACTTATCTAAGAGGACGAATTTATAAACTTTGGTAGACTTCGCTTACCATCAGATTACTAATCATCAGAAACTATAACTATATTAGAACCATTTTGAGAAAATTTCAATTATCTTCCCAACAACCCTAAAAAAAATACAATTCTAAAATATAATTTAACTCACAATCAATTGTCCTTATATAAAAAAAACAACTTAGGTAAATCAAAATCACCATACCAACCAATGTATTCCATCGAGATTATGCAACACTTAATGAAACAACCGTTGTTGAGAAGTACGGAAAGTAATATATATTCGAAGAACAAACGATTATAAATAAAAATTAAATCATTATATTATTAAATATTCTATAATTTTTCAATCATTTTAATCACGGTTTCTAGAACAGCTCAATCATCCATATCACGAATTTATGGATGAGAACCTTCCACCATGACAAAAAAAAATTCATACAAATTCGAAAAAATCCAAAATTTGTGTTTACAGGGACTGAACCAATTACAGATGAATTTAAATGTTTTTACTACTCAGCATTTACGTAGAAGTAGCTATTATTTATATATATATATATATAAATGCGTATTATATATATTTATTATTTTTAATATCAAGCAGTAACTTACAATTTATTGAAGGAATTGATATATGCCAATAAAATGGTGTATTTTTAATTTCTTTCAATAAATATTTTTAATTTTTTTTTTTTTTATTAGCAAACATATTTTGTTGCGAATGTCTTAGTTTGCTATTAAAATATTTTTACCACCCAATAATTATGTAGAAGTAGTTATATATATATATATATGCGTATAAATTTTTATTATTTTAAATATCAAACATTAACTTATAAATTTTCTTTTCATATTATTATTTTATTATTAATATAGAAAAAAAATATAAGTACAACAGTACCATTAATAGGTGACATGCGTTAAGATTCTTTATTTGGGTTTTAAAATTATTATAACTGCATTTAGATGTATAATTGTACTTCGCCTTCTCCAGCCAATATTGTCTGTGAAGACTCAGTAAAAGTGCAATAACCTACTTACAAATAGTGACATAGAGAATTTAGGTTTACAAAAACGTAGAGTAAGGCGTGAATGGCAATAATCTAGGTCCCCTTTAGCGCAAAACTTATTTAAGGAAGCCCAAAGGAGACTTAGATCTTCATTAAGCAGGGAAGTCAAAGTCAGACAATATAATTATATTCAAAACCTATGTCCAAATGGCAAAAACCATTCATCTTTGTGAAATGCTAGCAAAGGTATAAATTCTCCCATAGACTCCGATTCTCCAATAAGAAACTCTCTTGGAAACTGGACGCGAAGTGATGAAGAAAAATCTAACGTTTTTGCTGATTACCTAAAAGAGGTGTTTCAACCAAATCCTGCAACAGGACAATATGACTTTTCCACTCAAGATCCACCAGCACCATCTATTGACATGAATATCACGGCCAATGATCTTGTTCAAATAATCACAAACAAGTTAGATTGCAAAAAAGCACCGGGATATGATAATATCTCACCCATCATGATAAAAAACTTACCCCTTTTGGCCATAAATTTTATCACAAGACTTTTTAATGCCATAATTAAATTTGGCCTTTATCCAACAGAGTGGAAAACATCCATGATTATTATGATTCATAAATCAGGTAAAGACCCCACGCTTGCCTCTTCATACAGTCCAATAAGCTTACTGCCATGCCTTTCTAAACTCTTTGAAAGAGCACTGCTTTTAAAGCTAAAACCGTTCCTTCACGTTCAAAACTTAATACCGTTCCACCAGTTTGGTTTTAGGGAAAAACATGGAACTATTGAGCAAGTGAATCATATAACGAATGAAATAAGACACGCATTTGAGCTCAGAGAATATTGTTCCGCGATATTCCTCGATGTTAAACAAGCATTTAATAAAGTATGGCATAATGGACTCATATATAAAATACACTGCACATTACCTGCAAATGTCCATTCAGTTTTAGAATCGTATCTGCATAATAGAAGCTTTAAAGTGAAATGTGAATTATATACTTCTAATAATTTCCCAATAAAATCTGGCGTTCTACGAGGAAGTGTTCTTGGTCCTATATTGTATGTACTTTACACATCTAATATCCCGATAAGTAGTTCAGTTGTCACCACAACGTTTGCCGATGATACGGAAATTTTATGCCGAAACAAAAACGCTGTGTTAGCTTCAAACCAGCTTTAAACCTCATTTATTTCGGGTGAAGAAATGGCTGTCAAAATGGCGGATTAAAATTAATGAACTAAAATGTAGACACGTCACTTTTACCTTAAATCGAAGTATATCTCTAACAATTTTACTAAATAACATTCCCATACCACAAGCAGATAATAAAACGTACTTAGGTATTCACCTAGACAGACGAC
>NC_051848.1:100697350-100703346 GCF_002237135.1 Teleopsis dalmanni
TATAACTTAAATATTTACTACATTTGTGGTTGCATATTAGCATGTAGCCATTTCTTCTAATTAGAAGAAATAGTATAAATTATTGTTCTTGGAAAATCCATTGTATATATTAATACGATTATAATGAGTAAATATAGGCATGATTTTTTATATCAGTTTTACTTCAATTTACATAAAAGTTTTAAATGCGCTATATAAATCAAATATAAATGAAGAATTGGTAAACTAAAATCAATAGTAAATATAAAGTAGCTATTATTGATATATGTAAATATGTATATATAATTAGTCATGAAATTGTTTTAATAAAGTTAAAAAAATTGTATCGTATTTATTAAAATAAAAGTTCTTTTAATCATGTTGCACATATACGTACTATATTTATATATATGCTGAGCATCTAATAGAAAAGTTAGTATGTGTTCATACATTTCGAGTATTAGGTTGCATTGTTTTAATATTTTGTTTTAAAAAGATTAATATTAATATAATTTTTTAAAATTCAAAAAAAGTTTGGTATATTGTAATACAATTTTTGCTTGTGCATCAAATTTTTTCAATATAGAAAATCGTAAAAATGTATATACTGTTTACTACTACATATTTTTTGTAGTTTTAAGCAATCCTTTCAGTAAGGTGAAATGTTTTTGTATATGAAATTCAAGAAATTCTTAACTAGTTAATAACAACATTGTAAACAATAAGGATCAATTTCATCGCATAGTGTTAGAAGAAATATTAAATATATAAGCATTTTCCGCACCACCTAAGAGGTATGCTTGCTGGCGTGTTACCGAGTTTTAGGTGTTCGGTTCCCCAATAGGCCTATCCACCAAAATATTTTATTTAACAAATATACAATTTTATGTAAATACAATTTAGAATAACTTAATATATACAAAATAATATTACTATTTTAAAAATATTTAATATTAAACCAAAAATAATAAGGAACTATTAAATTAAAGATAAATTATAAATAAATTTAATAAATTATAAAATTAAAACTAAAATATTTTTTGTTTAAGCAAAAAATCACTTAAAGAGTATGAACACTTTTGTGCTGTTTATAAGTGTTGAAAGCATAATTGTTTATATTTAAAATTCGACACTTTATTATCTCGATTGAAATATTTTAAAATGAAGTAAATTCTTACTTTAATGAAAAAAGATAGAAGAGTTTCAATTTTGCAATTAGAGCAACATATATGGGGATGAACGTTTTCTAATTTATTAAATAAATGTTGCGCTAAACCTAATTTATAGCAATTGCTATCGAACTGATCCGAAAATTGTGATTCTAATTTTTCAATATATGTATATATAATAACAACACTCAATCAAAGTATAATTAATAATATTAATTTCTCTTCAGGATTTTTCCTTTTTTATAATTATTAGTATATCATGGAAAAAATAAAAAATAAAAGCACAACTTAATTCGTAGTTTATTATATACACTAATTAGGCACACATCTAAGTTTCTAATGTGTTAATACATTTATATATTTACTTTATTCTACAACAATAAATTGCGTTATTTTTAATTAATAATATACCTTCGATAATCCTTTGGAAAAATATAGAGATGTTTGAAATTTAAACATCCAAGTACGCACTTCCGTTTCAATTGTAAATAAATTTTAATTAACTAATAATTCATATATTTTTCTGGAATAATTACCTTTTTTTAATGCTTTTATAATTGAAAACAAATTCCGCCTTATTTTTCTTTTAGTAATGTGGTATTTGTGCACTTAATTGCAACTTTGGCGCATTTTCTCGTAACGGATTTTTAATGTCAAAAAACCAAAACAAACAACGAAATTTCTCAGAAACCTCTCTTACTTTAGCAAATATCGTGGTGAGTAGGGACCGGGTGGGCAAAGTATCAGGGTCCGGGTGGGGAAAATATTCACGCGCCATTATGTAGCATTAGGCTTTTTGTTATTGTACTGCGTAATATTTTCACCTCATTACACAAAATTTTTGAATATTTTTTGAATAATCCAGAAAAATTTATACACAATTTTTCGAGTAACTCTCAGTTTCTTTTCTTTATCTTCTTTGCTTAAAATAATAAACTAAAATAAGTGTTGCAAAACGCTAAAACGAATTTTGGATAAAATTAATTATCCAAAAATTTAATATGTGTTGTGAAAATTTTGAACACTTATATTAATATTTAATATTTATTTTATTAAAATTATAAAAAAATTTATTTATATTAATATTTAAATATTTATTTGCATTTAAAATACAACTTAAACAAAATCAAATGTGATATATGGTACATTTATACTAATTAACATTTTAATTTAACAGATTCTTTTAAAAAAAAAAAAAAATCTTTTTAAAATAATTACTACTCAAAAATCACTTGTTCTACTGCATGGGCGATACGCTAATTTATGCGTATGATAGGTGATCAACGAAAACCAAACATTAATTAACACAATTTCAAATAATGAGTGTTCAACGAAGTCCCTTAGCAACACGAAGCCAAAAACAGCTACAGGCCGAAAACAATTCAAACTCAATTGAAAAAAACTACGACACTTGTTTACACCAAAAACTAGGTGGTATATCTCACTCTTGGAGTGAACAATGCCGTACCCCACTGATAAGCTCACGTCATACGCCCACGCTGGGACTCTCCCCAACAAATCTAATAGCACATTCCTGCTCAACATCAACATGTACTACAAATAGCGTCACAGTATGCACTGCAAACTCGATAACTAACACCTTGAGTTCTACATCAACTCAGATATACGTTTCGTCTACTCATGCCTTATCTTTACTTCCAACAACTTCGGTAAGTTCAATCGCTAATATATCAAACAATATACTGAACGAAATGCCTACTACATCAAATTGCGCTATGCTCTCGACACCTGTGCACAAAGAGCAGAACAGCCAAAAAACTTTCAAAGTACATACTCAATCGAAGGGAAACTCAAAAGAAAACTCATTAAGCAACTCTTCAATACAAAAAATTAAACTTCCAGAAGAAAGTCAGAAAAGAACTCGTTCAAGTCCTGAAATTCGTCGTTCAAAAAATTCTGAACAAACTAAAAAACAAGCTAAATTAGATAGTTACTGGCTAGACAATCCAAGCCGTTCCATAAATAGATTTTCAGTACTAGAAACAGAAGAAGAAGAAGTTAAAGAAGTGACACAACATGCCGAAAAGCAGCCCAAACCTCCACCAATATTCGTAGATAGGACGAATAACATAAATCCTCTCATAAATCTTTTGTCCTCACAAGTAGAAAACAATTTTGAGCTAAAAGTTTTAAACAACGAAAAAGTAAAAATCCAAACAAAAACAACTGAGTCTTATGTTACAATAGTAAAGCAACTCGAATCGAAAAAAACCGAATTTTATACCTACAAGCCTAAAGATGAACGAAATTTTAAAGCTATCTTGAGAAACATGCATTCGTCTGTCAATACCGAGGACATTAAAACAGCTCTGGCGGAAATAGGCCATAAAGCTCTAAACGTGTTCAATATGAAACACAGAGAATCGAAAAAACCACTTCCTCTCTTCATTGTAGAACTTGAGCCTCAACAAAATAACAAGGAAATCTACAGCATAAAGAATTTGATGCATAGTCGAGTAACGTTTGAGCCTCCTCGTCCTAAACGAGACATTCCTCAGTGTAGTAACTGCCAAGACTATGGCCACACGAAAAGTTATTGTCGAAGACATCCGAGGTGCATCAAATGTGCAAAAAACCATTCTTCGTCTCAATGTCCAATCCAAGGAAAAAGTACTGAAGTCAAATGCATATTATGCGAAGGAAACCATCCTGCAAATTATAAAGGCTGTTCGATATATAAGCAGCTACAAACCGCGAAATTTCCAACACTAAAACCTAAACCAACAACAACTACAAACAAAGAAACTGACGAAGAAAAAGACAAAGTTTCTATCCCAAGGGATCCCAAAAGAAGTTATGCTAGCGTGCTAGTGGAACAATCACCTAAATCTCATACTATTCCAAAATCTCCAGATACCATGAGCGAAGTTCTAATAGTAGTTAAGCAAATGTTAGAAAAAATCACTACGTTAATGAATGTTCTTGTCACGCTGACGACTAAATTATGTCCGACAGTGAATTAAATATAGTGCTCTGGAATGCGAATGGGCTGTCAAAACACTGTTTAGAGCTACAAGAATTTTTAAAAGATAAAAAAAAAGACATCATGCTAATATCTGAAACACGTTTTACTTCAAAACATTATTTTAAAGTACCAGGCTATGACTTTTACCACACTATGCATCCCGATGGAACAGCTCATGGGGGAAGTGGCATTCTAGTTAAAATATATTACACTTTGAAATGCAACAATACCGCACTGAAGAGATTCAAGCAACCAGCATATCAACAAAAGATTGGTGTGGCTCAATCACAATAACATCAGTATACTGTCCACCAAAACACGCAACTAAGACGGCAACATATAAAAAATTCTTTAGAACCTTAGGTAACAGATTTATTGCGGAGGGAGATTTTAATGCTAAACACGTTGAATGGGGCTCTCGGCTTTCAACACCCAAAGGACGACAGATGCTTGCGGCTATAAGAAGCGAAAACCTTTCAACTATCTCGTCTGGAGAACCAACTTATTGGCCCACGGATCCCAAAAAAATGCCAGACTTGTTAGACTTTTGTGTTACTAAAGGAGCGCGACAAAACGACACGTTCTGTAAATCTAGCTTTGATCTTTCATCAGATCACTCGCCAGTATTATTACGGATAAAATCGAATATACAACTTAAAGTTCAAAAATGTTATCTGCACAACAAATTAAACAACTGGGATGCCTTTAGGCATACACTTAAGGCATTAATTGATGAAAAAATGGCGCTTAAAACAGACGAAGAAATTGCGCTTGCAACCGAACATCTTATAAGGAGTATTCAACAATCAGCCTAGAGATCCACGCCTTCAAACATGCAACAATTCGCCACACCATTATGTAGTACGACTCAAGAACTTATAAGAGCCAAAAGAGCAGCCAGAAGGCGCTGGCAACAAACCAAATCTCCGAAAGATAAAAAACTTTTTAATGTGCTGATCAAAAATCTAAAAGAACATCTGAAAACAACCAGAAATTTGGAAATACAAAAATCTCCAAAGACTAGACGCAACTACTTCCACCAACTACTCTCTCTGGCGAGCAATCAAGAAACAGACAACAACGCACAATGCACCAGTAAAAAACGAACTAGGGCAATGGGCCCGAACAGATACAGAAAAATGCAAAGTATTTACGGACCATCTGTCTTCAGTTTTTATTCCAAACATTAATGAAGCCCCAAATAGTATAACTGAAGAGATTAGAGAGCTATTACAAACGCACCAACTGGACCTTCCAATACAAAAATTCTCCATTTTCGACATAAAATTCGAAACAAAAAACTAAAAATAAATAAAGCACCCGGCTATGACCTAATTACTTCAAAAATATTAAAGGAGTTACCGGATGAAGCAATAGTACTGCTGCGAAACATTTTTAATTCTATTGTCACAAAAGACTTTATCCCTCCCCAATTCAAGGTGGCTCAAATCACCATGATACTCAAACCTGGAAAAACGGCAAAAGATGTTAAGTCATATAGACCAATTAGTCTTCTACCGGTTATGTCAAAGTTGTTGGAAAATTTATTTCTTACCAGATTAATGCCCATTGTCAATAGAAGGAGACTAATTCCGGATATCAATTTGGTTTTAGAAAAAAACACAGTACAATAGAGCAAGTACACAGAGTGGTTAATGTCATACATACAGCATTTGACAAAAAGAAGTACTGCACAGCAGCATTTCTGGACATATCCCAGCCATTTGATAAAGTTTGGCATAACGGCCTATTGTTTAAGCTTAAAAAGATGCTCCCAACTAATTACTATATTTTCTTAAAATCTTACATCGAATCACAATATTTCTTTGTAAAACAGGGGGATGAAATATCAACTTTGCAGC
>NC_051848.1:100703446-100715822 GCF_002237135.1 Teleopsis dalmanni
TTTTCCTCTTGCAATTTATCCTGCAAATTGCGTAATTCTTCTAACTGATCATTGTGGGTATAGGCTGTGCGGGAGCTTTCTCTGTACAAAGCCAACTGCTGCTGCAAGCTGTGTATTGTGGTCATCTGTTGTGATAATATACAAAGTAATGTGTTCAGGTGATGTGTTATTTGCAATGCAGCACAGTTGTGATCTTTGAGTGTAAGTTCATCATTAAGCATTTGCTCTGTTATGTCATTACTCGTTTGTAATATTGAGGATGCATTAATAGTGTTGATTGTATTACTACCACTTGATACTACAGTACTGTTCGTAGTTTTGAGTTCTCGTTTTTCTTCTAATTCCTGTAGTCGCGGTGTCATCACTTGCATTGTTGCAAGTTTTGCCACATCACGACAAGGAAATATATTCTTTGCTCGTTTTTCATCAAAACCAGCAAAAGTTTCAGCGCGCTTCGGTAACGTAGGTGAATAGAAATATTCACTTTGCTTCTCACCTACGGAACTGATAGAACGTGAAACAGACAGGCCTGTAGCTGCGGTATAAACAGTCGACGCTAATTGACTTATATCTTGCACATTACTTAGAATACGCTTCCATAGCTCCGTTGTATCACAGTCAACCCCAATTAAATTTTTGTAAGTACCAAACGCCGCTAAGAAATTAGCTGCACTTACTACACTATTGCTGTTATGGCTACCAGTGTTTTGAGATTCTTCGAATTTTTTCTGTTCTTTTATCAAGTTTAATTGTAAAATAATTTTTTCTTCTAGCAGAAGAGCCAACTCAATATCTTTTTGGCGCATTTTTTCAATTAGCTCACGTTTATTGACACCTATACGCAATTTTTCTTCAGCAGTGAGATCTTCAGCTTCGATAACATCGGATGATGGGCATTCAATAACTGCCTGCCGAATAGATTGTATCCAAACATTTTTATCCTTTGGTTTTTGCACTTTTAATTCATACATTTCTGGAAAAGATGGATTCGATGAAATAATATAAATGCCTGGTGACTCTGTTCCAGCCTTTTCTCGAATTAGTAACTTCTGTAAGGGTACTACACCTGCTTTATGTTCTGGAGTAAAAAATGTATATTTATTATGTGATGACTCAAAAAGGAAGCACAAACAATCTGTTAGCACAACTACTAATACCATTTGCATTTTTGAGCGACCTTGCATAAGAGTTGCCTGACCTTCGAATTTAAGTCGCCGGCGTGATTCAACGCCTATATCAGTTTTACGGAATGGTTTATTTTTATATATGGAAAATGACTTGGGATCTACCCGATTAAAAATTTCTATTTGCCGCTCTCTTAATTCTTTTTCAGCTACACAAGCATCTACATCGACCAATAGCGACTTCACAAGGTTTAATGCATGCTGTAGCTTATCACATTCTAGTTTGTCCTCTCGTGCACTCTTAAGCAAAGGCTCAATTAGCAACGGATATTTTGTAAGGCGCTGCGTTACAAATAAAATACATTCTGGTATACCCTTTTTCTTAAGTAAAGGATTTGTTAAGCAATGCTTGTACCATTCAGCAAATGTTTGATCACGGTTTGTAATACACGTTTTAAATTGTTCAAGTGCAGTACGATGATTTGCACAAAATTCACCATAAGCTAATCGTAAATGGTGCGCCTTTTCCTGTGAAAAAAAATCAAGTAGTACGTCAGCAATGCTGTTTACTATATATTGCTCGCGTTGTTTTTGTCTTAATTTACATAAAAATGTTATATGTAATTCAGTTAACTCAGCCAAACGTGGAAACATTTTGTTAATATTAAGCGCTGGAAAATGGCGCTCTAAGCTTTCCACAAAAACTTTTTGCATGACCAATAATGTTTGACAGTGATGCTTTTCGGTCATAATAAATTCATAAATATGCTCTTGACGTTTTATTTGTTTTTCTTTAAGAGACTTAAGTACTTCTTTGGGTACACTAGGTGACCACGAATCGTGCTCTTCGAGTGCAATACCAAGCATGGGATCAGCACCCAAATCTTGCACTTCAATTTGTGGATCATTCAAAAACTCTGAACGTATAAGTGGTGCATCATCATTAAAATTACCGCTGTGATCCGCACCATCATAATAATCTTGTCCAACATCATTTTTATCTCCCGCACCGCTAATACTTCTTTTATTACTAGAGCTGAAGGACATTTTCTGAATGCCAGTTTTTTTATTCTTACATTCTAACTGATGTTCCTTAATATTGACGAGTAAAATATTTGCCCCGCAAGTATCACACACTATTTGACCTAATGCTTTCATTTTAGTTTTATCCTTCTTTTTACGAAAGAAAAGTGAGCCACGTTTACGTCTTTTCTCTACATTGTCATAAACTTCAATTTTGGCGTGTGCTCGTAATAAATTTTGATTTTCATCTTCGCTATCCGTCAAATGGCGAGCGATCGATTTAGGCTCATCTTTGGGTACTATCGACGAAGTTGATATACTTTTTTGCAATGGAATGCGACTAATAATTTCAGTTGCTAAATTACGTTTTGCAGCAATGCGTTCAAAGTCTCGTGCTAGTTCAGCTTCATTTAGAGAATGTGTTGAAATACCTATAAGAATATTTAATAAATATTAATAAAGTTTAATAAATAAATGAAACGTTGTGTGAATATACATTCTAGTATGAAAAAAGGCTTAATTAGATATATATATGAAACTAAAATTAATGTAATTAATTAATGTAACAATATTGAATTCAATATTGAAAGTCTTTATTCTACACACATTGGTGATTTTACAAATGATACTGTTAATTAGTACAATGAATTTAATTATAGTGCAAAATGACTATTTTAAAATTTTGTTTGGCAGTAAACATTAGTCACACGACGAAATAAATAGAAGCATTTATCAGTGCACCTTAAAGGTAACTAAATTTCTTTCAAAGGAACAAAAATAAAGATTACTAACGATAACGAAACAATATCGCAATAACTTTATCTTAAACAAACACTACCATACAATTTAACAATTATTATAAAATATTTCTGTAAGAAGATAAGAATAGCTAAAAAGTAATTAAAGATTTGCTATATCTTCTATTATATGGAAGAAGGTTCATACAATCTCATTATATTGCAAATAATTATTCGGAAAACCTAAATGGAATTGCAATAATTTCAAAATTCATTATTATATTTATTGTCATCAAAATCAAAATAATATTCGTTTTAGATTTATATTAAGACTTAGAAAAATATTATTTGTATTTGTTAGTACCGCATCTATTAAGCGTATGGAATATACATAGTCTAGATATTATTGCTTAAAAATTTTCAACCAACTTTCCATCGTGTACTATGTACTTATATCATTATATTATTTTTTTTTTAACCAAATTGGATTAGAAATTTAATTTCAAGAACGATATCCATTCGTCGAAGACCACCAAGCACTGTTCAACATCCCCCAAATGTGTCACACAAGCAGATCCCTGCGGGCTAGAACAACAACAACAGAAATTTAATTCAAAGAATCATCGCATTTTCTTTCCATATATTCGTCAAAATTTCATTTAAAGAACTATGCGATTTCTTCATTTATTTTGGTCATCTTATCCTAAACGCAATCATTTATTTTGCCTGTGAGAACCACACTTACATTTTACTTTTACATTAGTTTTTGTATTTATAACAATATATATTTCAATATTTATAAAAGAACAGAAAAGAAATTGTTAATAAGTTCCAAGTTACGCAAACAAATTTTTTTAAAAATAAAGTATAAATATACATTGCGAGCTAAAAACAATTTTTTGACTCTGAAAGACGTATTTTCGGCGTAGCACAACATTTAAATATATACTCTTACCTCCTGTACTATTTCGAGTCGATCTTCTACGTTGTTCGGCAACACGCATTGTTTCCTGTTCTTCGCTGTCAAGACTTGATAAACTAACACTTTTGTTTGTGCAGTCACCCGCAGTTAAATCATCCACAGCTGTCCATGACTTACGACGATCAGTGTTAAGCAAATATTGTTGTTGCGTTGACCACACAGCAAAATTTGGGCCATTGACACTTACATTTCCACTACTCAAATCTGGTAGGGATGTGCTTAAAACAGCTCCATTCATTAATCCATAATTAGAAGCAACGTCATGCATATGTACACTGGAATTTTTCATTTGCACAACACTTTCACGTATATTTTGCAACTGATTAAGAGTATCCTCGAATATGTTATTGTATTTAGTAGCCGATGCTGGACTATGTGGTGTTACGTTTATTATAGGTATCATGTTATTGTTAATTACACTTTTATTATAAGAAATAAGAGGCGCCTGTATTATAGGCATACAATAATTTTTGCTCTCAATGCAGAAATTATTTGAATTTGTTGAATTTTTATTTGTGTTTGAAATTTGGGCAACTGTGGGATTTGTGATTTCGGTAGAAGTTCTGTTCAAACAATTGGAATTAATAAAATCAGTGACTATATCATTGTCGCTATCGTCATCCTCTGTAGCTTGTAATCTGTTGTCCATGTTAATGTGAAAAGGTTATAAAATTAAAAGTTTTGTGAGCTATATAGCATTCACCTGTAATTATTTAACCAAAACCAATTTTAGTAAATTTAATTTTTAACTGATGGAATTCATATATTACCCAATTTGTCCTCAATTGTTGTGCAGCAAATTTTTTTTCATATACTAAACAACGTATATTTTTTCTGCTTGGCATATGTAATTACAGTATACAAAACAAAACTTAACTTTATATATGTTATTTTACACTAAAATACACCAATTTTATTAATTCAACTAAATTATAGGCATTTTTTATAGCTGCTCTAGAATTTAATTTCTTTTTATAATTCAGGTTTCCTTATCTAATATTTACATTAAATCAAGACATAAAAAAAGATACTTTAACTTTCGTTAGTTTTATTGCTAATAATAATTTTAAAGTTAACGCAATTGAGTTATACTTGATCAGAATAATACAATTATTTCTCTACTTAACACACAAACAAACATATTTTACATGTATTTTATAATGATAAACGCTTCCCAAATTTTATATGCAGACAACCCTGTTTGCGTTACATCGACGTTTCTAACAGGTGGCAATATAAATTGCATGTATATCAAATAACATTATTTAGAGATATTCTGTTCTTAACCTGCCACACCAAAAATTCGGCAAAGATATGCATTTTTATATATTATTTTAAGTTAGGCTGTGTACGAGTTCGAGTAAATTGATGGTAAATTGAAGAAAATAATAATTTATATCGATATGGCAGCGAAATTGATATTTACCAGAATTTCGAGTAGGGTAAATTAGGTATTACCATTATGAAAACTTTTTAAGATGTTTAATAAATAAATTTGAAAACTTTTTTATTATATTATATTATATTATATTATATTATATTATATTATATTATATTATATTATATTATATTATATTATATTATATTATATTATATTATATTAATTATATTAATATATTATATTATATTATATTATATTATATATATTATATTATTATTTATATAATTATAATTATATTTATTATTATATTATATTATATTATATTATATATATAATACTATATTATATTATATTATATATATATTATAATTATATTATATATTTATATTATATCATAGTACTATAGTGTTTATTATATTATATTACTATACATGTAATCATATTATATCACTAGATTTTTATTATATTATACTATATTTTTTATTATATTATATTTCTATATTTCTTATTATTTTATATTTCTTTATTTTTTATTTTATTATATTTTAATATTTTTTTTTATTATATTATATTATTTATTATATTATATTATGTCATAGTACTATAGTGTTTATTATATTATATTACTATACATGTTATCATATTATATCACTAGATTTTTATTATATTATACTATATTTTTTATTATATTATATTTCTATATTTCTTATTATTTTATATTTCTTTATTTTTTATTTTATTATATTTTAATATTTTTTTTTATTATATTATATTATTTATTATATTATATTATGTCATAGTACTATAGTGTTTATTATATTATATTACTATACATGTTATCATATTATATCACTAGATTTTTATTATATTATACTATATTTTTTATTATATTATATTTCTATATTTCTTATTATTTTATATTTCTATATTTTTTATTTTATTATATTTCAATATTTTTTATTATATTATATTGCTATATTTTTTATTATATTTTATTTTTATAGTTTTGAGCTATATTTTTTATATTATATTTCAAATTTTCTTATTATGTTATATTTTTATATATTTTTTATTATAACATATTACTATATATATTATTATATTATATTACATAATTATTATTATATATTATATTTATATTATTATAATATATTATATATATTATATTATATTATATTATATTATATTATATTATATTATATTATATTATATTATATTATATTATATTATATTATACTAATCAAAATTTTCTTGCAGATAAATCTTAGAAGAAGCCCCACTGGATATCCTGTAAGTGATCAGTTATATTTACTAAGTATAAAGTCGCGTTCTTTAATATATGACAACAACACTCTATAATTTGTAATATATTGTTCATATATTATAATTATGTTTTTCGAAGTTATATGAATGCATGTTGTAAAGAAATTGTGCAATATGAAGTAAAGTTGCTCATAGACTTTAAAACTCTTATTTTGTTTCAGTCGTAGAATTATTAAAAGCATAAAATTATTAAAAGCATATTATAAATTTTTGGTGTAGTAATGTTAGCTGGGGCATTTTCTGGCCAAATCTAGTTGCATTGTTTAAACTTTAATATTTAATTATTAAATGTAATATTAATACTATTATGTTATAATAAAATATACATAGGACCTATTACATAATTATGTTAAGTTACATCCTATTGACCAATTTTCTGTCTTGTGGTTAGGTTGTATCATTTCTTCTATTGAACTCTTATATGTTATAGTATTTTATTATTATATATTATTATTATTATTTATGTAACTTTGTAGAAAATAAATATTGATAAATTTTGTTTATGCAAAATTAATTAAAATATATAGCTATTGAAATTATTTCTGTCAAATAATTACTATTTTTCTAGAATCTGTATTCAGGCGGAGCCGGTGGAGGTTCAATTCCTGTAAGTATTATAGGCAATTTTGAAATAAAATAGTGGAAACGTATGTATATAACTCATATTATGTATAAATTTGTAAAATATTTATAGAAAATTCAATTACAAGACGAATACGGAAGAATTGTGAGTAGAAAACATATGTTTCATATAAATAATTATGTTTACCGTTAATACATGAAATAAAAAATTTTTAATTTAAGGGCCCATGTCCGGAGGAAGTCAATGAAGTAAATTCATATATAATAAAACTATATTTTGTATTGTAAAGTTTTAATTTTAGTTACCATGTCCACCCAAAAATCGATCATTTCAAGTAAGTTCAATTTTGTAATATTTATTTTTAATTGAACAAGTATAGTAAGTTCATAAAATTTTAATAATTGAATTAAACTTAATATTGTAATATCTATTCCTACTAAGTCACCATGCCCAGCACAAGCTTCGTCAAATTTGGTAAGTTCATTAAATATTTATGCATTAAATTTCAAATGCATAAATATTTAAATTTCAAATGAGGTATTATTAATTTTAATTAAATAAATTTAATTACAGTTACAAGTTCCATCAATTCGAGTAAGTTCATTTAATCTATAATATATATTAAATTGCAATCTTATACCATACATTTTTAAACACAGCCGCCACGTCGCCCACAAAGTTCTTCTCGTCGAGTAAGTCCATTAAATTTTGATAGATCAAGTATCAAATTGAATATTATTAATACAATTTTATAACTTATATTTTACTACAGTCACCACGTCCAATTCAAAGTTCACCGAACGTTGTAAGTTTACGGAACGTTAATATAAAAATGATCAAATTAATAACATTTTTAATTTCAGTCGCCATGTCCAGCACAAGGTTCAACACAAACAGTAAGTTCATGAAAATTGGTTAAATAAATTATTATTAATTTAAATTTCAAAATTTCAATTAAGTAATATAAATAAATCATATGTAAATTAGATAATATGTCATATTAGAATTATTCCCCTGTCCAACCGTTGGTCAACTATTGCCATCTATTCTCAACATATTTTCCATTATATCATGATATATGATCTGATTCTCTTGTATATTATAATACTACAATTATGCTACTATTATGATTAGTGTCTAGTAAACCTTCATTAAATGTATCCGTTCATCTCGTGAGTAAAAGCCAAAGTTCTTCATTTAAGTTGGAATACTCTAAATATTCTATGTTTTATATAATAATCAGATTCAACAATAGTGTGATGAATAAAGTGGTAACTTTTCTAATTTTATCTATTATCTTCTAGTATTTTTTGAATCCTACGACTAACATGGATGTAGTAAAAGTGGTTTATTTTTATTTGTATAGTGGACAAATATTGCATCTACAATTATACAGATCTGTCATAAAATAAAGACTTTGATCGATATTATTATTCCTATATGGATTATATGATATGACTCATAAATTTTTTGCTAATATTATAACAAAATGTTATATTTCCTCCAAGATTAATCTTTGATAGTTAGACATAATGCTAAAGTATTCTTAGTATACCCTAAGATACTTCTCTACATATAGAACTTTAAGTATTTGTAACGAAGAAATGCTAAAAATTTGAATAACTTAAAAATGTTTATAAATTATAAAAAATAAATAATTTACTTTCTGTTCATAAATAAATAAATAATAAATTTTTATTTCTTGTTTTTAGGGCACACAATTTAGTTTTGACTGTACAGCTGTTATTGTAAGTATCTCACCAATTAGATTCGTTTGAACTTCACTAAATTTTGATTATTTAGTGTTTGTAGGTCTAAGTGAACAAAATTATTGGAATAATAGAACAATTGTGTTTTTGGAAGTTACTTATTATTTCTCATTGTCGACGTTTCGATGTTTTTCTGACTTCGGTCAATATTGCATCAACCATTGAAAGGAGTGCCCAAGAAGATTAAGATCATATGAAAAAAAAAATAACGAGAACAATAAATAGAAAAAAAGAGAATCACAATAAGCTACTGTTTTTTATAGTTTAAAAATATTTAAAAAATTTTTTTATAAATTTTCATAGATATAACACAAAACTAAGTTCATTAAATAACATTTAAATCAAAAAAATTTTGAAATGTCGGCAATAAAAACAATATATCTAAAAATGAAAGACTGTTTTAATATCCCAGATTTTTGTTCACTAAAATCTACAAATACTATATATATATTACTCTATTCAATTATTTAAAAGGAAAAATTACAGTAAAATTTATTTATTTTCAGCACATAGATTCGCCAAATGGAGGAGCCGTAAGTAGTCAATTCAATTTTTTTAATAAGTTTATGGAAGGTTGCGAGCTAAATGTGCTTTATTTATTACTTAGATTACTTTATTACCTAGAGCTAGAAAAGCTCTAGGAAAATACTTTACACATACTTTGTGGATGTATCGTGTTTATTATCATACTTTATGACTCATACTATAACTATTAGGGTATAGGCTCGGCTGAGTTTTGTGCTATTTTGTCCAGAAAAGATTTTTTTCTCTCATTAAATGTGTTTACTACTTACTTAACATTCAATAAGTACTACTTCATAATCGAAGTTAATTATGTTCTTATATACCCCAAGGTGTTTTCTCACCTCTACTCGAACACCGATGGCCGTGTGTCAGCAAAAATATAACATTACTAACCTTTTTAACTTGATGTGAAAAATAATCAAATTTCTTTCATTCAATTGCTGACCGATAAAATTTTGTTGACTGAATTAATTTTCTTCCCGAAATATGCAGTTATTGGCCGTTGACCTTGCATCACTACAAGAATTTGTTTGCAAGTTAAAAATTAATCTATAACCTACATCAACTATAACGTTTTAAGGTTTTGAAAATTTTCTTATCAATAGCTAGTTCAAGTTTTTAGCAACTGTATAGTTACAGACTCTCCCTCATCGTCCGAAGGCTGATTTTTATTCCCAAAGCTAGAAAGCGAGAAAGTATAGTGTCGGTAAAGACTACAGATCAATCAAATTAATCCCTTAAATGTTCAGAACATTTAAAAGACTGTTCGAGGTGCATGTAATAGTTTTTTTTATTGGAGACTAGCGTACATACAATTGTGATTGTAGAGAAAGATCAACCGAAATATAATTTCATAAAGTTGTCGTTTGATAAAGAAATCGCGTATTGAATTCCAGCCATATGCTCTAGCTGCATTTAGTTTTTAAACTAACATGGTTCTTATAGACGTAAGTCAATACAATACTGTTCACTAAAAAAAAAGCTATCCTGATTTGGGTGTATATGTAATATGCCCGCACGGTCATGAATAAAGTGCTCATTTTTTATATGTCCTCCAAATAATCATTATCAATTTTCGAGAGTTTGTCCAAAAGTATCTTAATTCGATTTTTTTGTGAATTGTTAGTTAAAAACTCCATTAGCACTTGCACATAAATGTAGCAGATGATATATTATGTGAAATAAGTAACTTTATATTATTTACTAGCAATAAATTTAAAGTCCATTCAAAAGTCACATATTTTTTAAGGGTTGCCCAGATGCAGGATATGACTACCAAGCTAATTTTGTAAGTAATGACTACCATTTCAAAACTGCAAGTGTAGAAAAAGAACATGTTGATTAATTAATTTTTTCTTTATAGAATCTAGTAATAGATGTTGATAATAATGAAATGGTGAGTTTATTCCTTTAAATTTGTAAGAGAATAATATAGAATAGAATAATAATAATAGAATAGCATAAGTTCTTATATTATTGCGTAATTTATCACAAAATTCTTATTTGTGACATTTAAATAAATATTTAAATATATGGCATACAATTTTTAAACTAATTTTTCTATTGTTTTTTCTTTTAGTATATAACGTGAAACTTCCTGAGGAGAGAAGCCTTTTGCTTGATTACATTCATCCAATTTACAGTGATGTTATGCAAAACCAACTTAATTAAATAATTATTGTAGTAAATGTACTAAGAAAATTGTAACCCTTTCATAATCAACATTAAAAAAATAATAAAAAAAAGTTAAATTATTTTATTTAAGTTTGATACAACAACAGTCAGTAAAGAATATTTCTTAACTGAAAACTATTTTATGCAATTTTAGTAGGCATAAGATTGAACTGAAATGTATAACTTATCTGAGTACATTATTAGATGTCATGAACTGTACACGATTAGCTACAAAATGAGATGACAATCTCAACATTAATATTTCCAAAAAAAATTTCAGATAAAAATATACTTTCATAATCGTTAAGCCTGTTATCAGCAACATAGATTCATGTTTTGTATATAGACAACCAAACCTCATAAATTTTTTTTTTTAATCGATTAAGAAGAGTGTGCTGATTTATATCAAAGCAGCATGAATTTTCTAATACCTGATTTTTTTAAGTTTAAAAAAAATTAAATGTTCAGTATACATAAACAAGCATATATAAATATTAACAATATTGGTACTTAAAAATTTGTCATAAATTGTGATTTGTTGTTGAATACCGTCCCACTCAAACAATACGAATAATTGAATTGTGGAAAATTAAATAAAAAAACTTCACTATTCTGCACAAAGTAATTTTAATTTAATTGTTAAATTATTTTAATTTAATTTGGTATTTTAATTTGGTGTCCTGATCTTCAGTCACCAATTAGCAGGGGATCCATCATTCTCATGGGCCCATATCCACCTCAATGAGTGCAAACTCATGCCGGCAGTACATCATCAGTTTACTCAACATATTGATCCGGATATATCAAATTTCAAAAAAATAAGGTATTTCATCTCCTGCTCCGCACATTGACATTGTGACCCACGCCATAACACAAACGTTTCTAAGCGCTATCGGCGATGCCTGCACATAGTGGTGGCTAGTCGCCGGTAATGTTTATGTTCAACAAGTCACAAGTTCATAGCCATACAAAAATAAAGTGATGGTATAATCTACTCCCCTTAAAAATACCCTACCTTATTAAATACAGGAATGAAATAAACGAATAAAATAAAATATATATACTTACATACAAGTAAAATAACGAATTAAAAGTAAATAAATAAATAAATAAATAAATAAATAAATAAATAAATAAATAAATATATACATAAAAGATATATGAAATAAGATATATGAATTGAAATATACGAATTCAAATATATTTAGATATAAATAGATATAAACTATTATCAGAATAGACAGATTGTGCTATA
>NC_051848.1:100715922-100717601 GCF_002237135.1 Teleopsis dalmanni
TTTTAAATGTCTTTTATCATTTAAATTAATAAATATTTTAACATTATCAATTTAAAATTTTTAATGGCATTCCCAGACACCTTTGACAAATTTTAATTTTAATTTACATGAACATCTTAATATATTCTTTTAAAAAAATATTCATATCTTTTAAAATATTTTCATATTTTAATCTTTCAAGAAACTAATATATTTTATTATATATAAAGTCGAAACTTCTAGGTATACTCTAAACACTCATTTAAAATTTAATTGTATTTTACTTATATTTTAATATAACTTCTTATAAAAATTTTTAATAGGAAAGAGGCAAAACAATATGGACTTTAAGTTCTTAATGTATTAGCTTATATAACTACAAAAGTCAAATGATTCTCAAATATTTTTCAATCAATCATTTATTATTATTAAAAAATATATGCATGTTATAATAAAATATTTTAAAAGAATATTAAAAATGCTGATATGCATTACAATTTAAACTATAAGTTTTTTATGTGTTGACTTACATTACAAAAATGATCAAATGATTTTTAAATGTCTTTTATCATTTAAATTAATATATATTTTAACATTATCAATTTAAAATTTTTAATGGCATTCCCAGACACCTTTGACAAATTTTAATTTTAATTTACATGAACATCTTAATATATTCTTTTAAAAAAATATTCATATCTTTTAAAAATTTTTCATATTTTAATCTTTCAACAAACTAAAATATTTTATTATATATAAATTCGAAACTTCTAATTATTGCCTAAACACTCATATAAATATTTAATTGTATTTTACTTATATTTTAATATAACTTCTTATAAAAATTTTTAATAGGAAAGAGGCAAAACAATATGGACTTTAAGTTCTTAATGTATTAGCTTATATAACTACAAAAGTCAAATGATTCTCAAATATTTTTCAATCAATCATTTATCAATATTAAAAAATATGTGCATGTTATAATAAAATATTTTAAAAGAATATTAAAAATGCTGATATGCATTGCAATTTTAACTATAAGTATTTTATGTATTGACTTACATTACAAAAATTATTAAATGATTTTTAAATGTCTTTTATCATTTAAATTAATAAATATTTTAACATTATCAATTTAAAATTTTTAATGGCATTCCCAGACACCTTTGACAAATTTTAATTTTAATTTACATGAACATCTTAATATATTCTTTTAAAAAAATATTCATATCTTTTAAAAATTTTTCATATTTTAATCTTTCAACAAACTAATATATTTTATTATATATAAAGTCGAAACTTCTAGGTATACTCTAAACACTCATTTAAAATTTAATTGTATTTTACTTATATTTTAATATAACTTCTTATAAAAATTTTTAATAGGAAAGAGGCAAAACAATATGGACTTTAAGTTCTTAATGTATTAGCTTATATAACTACAAAAGTCAAATGATTCTCAAATATTTTTCAATCAATCATTTATCAATATTAAAAAATATGTGCATGTTATAATAAAATATTTTAAAAGAATATTAAAAATGCTGATATGCATTACAATTTAAACTATAAGTTTTTTATGTGTTGACTTACATTACAAAAATTATTAAATGATTTTTAAATGTCTTTTATCATTTAAATTAATATATATTTTAACATTATCAATTTAAAATTTTTAATGGCATTCCCAGACACCTTTG
>NC_051848.1:100720337-100731591 GCF_002237135.1 Teleopsis dalmanni
TAAATGAATATGTGCACATTATAATAAAATATTTTAAAAGAATATTAAAAATGCTGATATTGATTGCAATTTAAACTATAAGTATTTTATGTATTGACTTACATTACAAAAATTATCAAATGATTTTTAAATGATTTTTATCATTTAAATTAATAAATATTTTACATTATCAATTCAAAACTTTTAATGGCATTCTCAGACACCTTTGTCAAAATTTAATTCTAATATACATGAATATCTTAATATAATGTTTTAAAAAGATATTCATATCCCTTACGATATTTTCATATTTTAATCTTTCAAGAAACTAATATATTTTATTATATATAAATTCGAAACTTCTAATTATTGTCTAAACACTCATATAAATATTTAATTGTATTTTACTTATATTTTAATATAACTTCTTATAAAAATTTTTAATAGGAAAGAGGCAAAACAATATGGACTGTAAGTTCTTAATGTATTAGCTTATATAAATACAAAAGTCAAATGATTTTTAAATATCTTTAAATCAATTATTTATCAATATTAAAAAATATGTGCATGTATAGTATAATATTTTAAAAGAATATTAAAAATGCTGATATGCATTGCAATTTAAACTATAAGTTTTTTATGTGTTGACTTATATTACAAAAATTATTAAATGATTTTTAAATGTCTTTTATCATTTAAATTAATATATATTTTAACATTATCAATTTAAAATTTTTAATGGCATTCCCAGACACCTTTGACAAATTTTAATTTTAATTTACATGAACATCTTAATATATTCTTTTAAAAAGATATTCATATCTTTTAAAAATTTTTCATATTTTAATCTTTCAACAAACTAAAATATTTTATTATATATAAATTCGAAACTTCTATTGCCTAAACACTCATATAAATATTTAATTGTAGTTTACTTATATTTTAATATAACTACTTATAAAAATTTTTAATAGGAAAGAGGCAAAACAATATGGACTGTAAGTTCTTAATGTATTAGCTTATATAAATACAAAAGTCAAATGATTTTTAAATATCTTTAAATCAATTATTTATCAATATTAAAAAATATGTGCATGTTATAATAAAATATTTTAAAAGAATATTAAAAATGCTGATATGCATTGCAATTTAAACTATAAGTTTTTCATGTGTTGACTTACATTACAAAAATTATTAAATGATTTTTAAATGTCTTTTATCATTTAAATTAATATATATTTTAACATTATCAATTTAAAATTTTTAATGGCATTCCCAGACACCTTTGCCAAATTTTAATTTTAATTTACATGAACATCTTAATATATTCTTTTAAAAAGATATTCATATCTTTTAAAATATTTTCATATTTTAATCTTTCAAAAAACTAATATATTTTATTATATATAAATTCGAAACTTCTAGTTATACTCTAAACACTCATATAAATATTTAATTGTAGTTTACTTATATTTTAATATAACTACTTATAAAAATTTTTAATAGGAAAGAGGCAAAACAATATGGACTTTAAGTTCTTAATGTATTAGCTTATATAAATACAAAAGTCAAATGACTTTTAAATATCTTTAAATCAATTATTTATCAATATTAAAAAATATGTGCATGTTATAGTATAATATTTTAAAAGAATATTAAAAATGCTGATATGCATTGCAATTTAAACTATAAGTTTTTTATGTGTTGACTAACATTACAAAAATTATTAAATGATTTTTAAATGTCTTTTATCATTTAAATTAATATATATTTTAACATTATCAATTTAAAATTTTTAATGGCATTCCCAGACACCTTTGCCAAATTTTAATTTTAATTTACATGAACATCTTAATATATTCTTTTAAAAAAATATTCATATCTTTTAAAATATTTTCATATTTTAATCTTTCAAAAAACTAATATATTTTATTATATATAAAGTCGAAACTTCTAGGTATACTCTAAACACTCATTTAAAATTTAATTGTAGTTTACTTATATTTTAATATAACTACTTATAAAAATTTTTAATAGGAAAGAGACAAAACAATATGGACTGTAAGTTCTTAATGTATTAGCTTATATAAATACAAAAGTCAAATGATTTTTAAATATCTTTAAATCAATTATTTATCAATATTAAAAAATATGTGCATGTTATAATAAAATATTTTAAAAGAATATTAAAAATGCTGATATGCATTGCAATTTAAACTATAAGTTTTTTATGTGTTGACTTACATTACAAAAATTATTAAATGATTTTTAAATGTCTTTTATCATTTAAATTAATATATATTTTAACATTATCAATTTAAAATTTTTAATGGCATTCCCAGACACCTTTGCCAAATTGTAATTTTAATTTACATGAACATCTTAATATATTCTTTTAAAAAAATATTCATATCTTTTAAAATATTTTCATATTTTAATCTTTCAAAAAACTAATATATTTTATTATATATAAATTCGAAACTTCTAGTTATACTCTAAACACTCATATAAATATTTAATTGTAGTTTACTTATATTTTAATATAACTACTTATAAAAATTTTTAATAGGAAAGAGGCAAAACAATATGGACTTTAAGTTCTTAATGTATTAGCTTATATAAATACAAAAGTCAAATGACTTTTAAATATCTTTAAATCAATTATTTATCAATATTAAAAAATATGTGCATGTTATAATAAAATATTTTAAAAGAATATTAAAAATGCTGATATGTCATTGCAATTTAAACTATAAGTATTTTATGTATTGACTTACATTACAAAAATTATTAAATGATTTTTAAATGTCTTTTATCATTTAAATTAATAAATATTTTAACATTATCAATTTAAAATTTTTAATGGCATTCCCAGACACCTTTGACAAATTTTAATTTTAATTTACATGAACATCTTAATATATTCTTTTAAAAAAATATTCATATCTTTTAAAATATTTTCATATTTTAATCTTTCAAGAAACTAATATATTTTATTATATATAAATTCGAAACTTCTAGTTATACTCTAAACACTCATATAAAATTTAATTGTATTTTACTTATATTTTAATATAACTTCTTATAAAAATTTTTAATAGGAAAGAGGCAAAACAATATGGACTTTAAGTTCTTAATGTATTAGCTTATATAACTACAAAAGTCAAATGATTTTTAAATATCTTTAAATCAATTATTTATCAATATTAAAAAATATGTGCATGTTATAATAAAATATTTTAAAAGAATATTAAAAATGCTGATATGCATTGCAATTTAAACTATAAGTATTTTATGTATTGACTTACATTACAAAAATTATTAAATGATTTTTAAATGTCTTTTATCATTTAAATTAATAAATATTTTAACATTATCAATTTAAAATTTTTAATGGCATTCCCAGACACCTTTGACAAATTTTAATTTTAATTTACATGAACATCTTAATATATTCTTTTAAAAAAATATTCATATCTTTTAAAAATTTTTCATATTTTAATCTTTCAACAAACTAAAATATTTTATTATATATAAATTCGAAACTTCTAATTATTGCCTAAACACTCATATAAATATTTAATTGTATTTTACTTATATTTTAATATAACTTCTTATAAAAATTTTTAATAGGAAAGAGGCAAAACAATATGGACTGTAAGTTCTTAATGTATTAGCTTATATAAATACAAAAGTCAAATGATTTTTAAATATCTTTAAATCAATTATTTATCAATATTAAAAAATATGTGCATGTTATAATAAAATATTTTAAAAGAATATTAAAAATGCTGATATGCATTGCAATTTAAACTATAAGTTTTTTATGTGTTGACTTACATTACAAAAATTATTAAATGATTTTTAAATGTCTTTTATCATTTAAATTAATATATATTTTAACATTATCAATTTAAAATTTTTAATGGCATTCCCAGACACCTTTGCCAAATTTTAATTTTAATTTACATGAACATCTTAATATATTCTTTTAAAAAGATATTCATATCTTTTAAAATATTTTCATATTTTAATCTTTCAAAAAACTAATATATTTTATTATATATAAATTCGAAACTTCTAGTTATACTCTAAACACTCATATAAATATTTAATTGTAGTTTACTTATATTTTAATATAACTACTTATAAAAATTTTTAATAGGAAAGAGGCAAAACAATATGGACTTTAAGTTCTTAATGTATTAGCTTATATAAATACAAAAGTCAAATGACTTTTAAATATCTTTAAATCAATTATTTATCAATATTAAAAAATATGTGCATGTTATAGTATAATATTTTAAAAGAATATTAAAAATGCTGATATGCATTGCAATTTAAACTATAAGTTTTTTATGTGTTGACTAACATTACAAAAATTATTAAATGATTTTTAAATGTCTTTTATCATTTAAATTAATATATATTTTAACATTATCAATTTAAAATTTTTAATGGCATTCCCAGACACCTTTGCCAAATTTTAATTTTAATTTACATGAACATCTTAATATATTCTTTTAAAAAAATATTCATATCTTTTAAAATATTTTCATATTTTAATCTTTCAAAAAACTAATATATTTTATTATATATAAAGTCGAAACTTCTAGGTATACTCTAAACACTCATTTAAAATTTAATTGTAGTTTACTTATATTTTAATATAACTACTTATAAAAATTTTTAATAGGAAAGAGACAAAACAATATGGACTGTAAGTTCTTAATGTATTAGCTTATATAAATACAAAAGTCAAATGATTTTTAAATATCTTTAAATCAATTATTTATCAATATTAAAAAATATGTGCATGTTATAATAAAATATTTTAAAAGAATATTAAAAATGCTGATATGCATTGCAATTTAAACTATAAGTTTTTTATGTGTTGACTTACATTACAAAAATTATTAAATGATTTTTAAATGTCTTTTATCATTTAAATTAATATATATTTTAACATTATCAATTTAAAATTTTTAATGGCATTCCCAGACACCTTTGCCAAATTGTAATTTTAATTTACATGAACATCTTAATATATTCTTTTAAAAAAATATTCATATCTTTTAAAATATTTTCATATTTTAATCTTTCAAAAAACTAATATATTTTATTATATATAAATTCGAAACTTCTAGTTATACTCTAAACACTCATATAAATATTTAATTGTAGTTTACTTATATTTTAATATAACTACTTATAAAAATTTTTAATAGGAAAGAGGCAAAACAATATGGACTTTAAGTTCTTAATGTATTAGCTTATATAAATACAAAAGTCAAATGATTTTTAAATATCTTTAAATCAATTATTTATCAATATTAAAAAATATGTGCATGTTATAATAAAATATTTTAAAAGAATATTAAAAATGCTGATATGCATTACAATTTAAACTATAAGTTTTTTATGTGTTGACTTACATTACAAAAATTATTAAATGATTTTTAAATGTCTTTTATCATTTAAATTAATAATATATTTTAACATTATCAATTTAAAATTTTTAATGGCATTCCCAGACACCTTTGACAAATTTTAATTTTAATTTACATGAACATCTTAATATATTCTTTTAAAAAAATATTCATATCTTTTAAAATATTTTCATATTTTAATCTTTCAAGAAACTAATATATTTTATTATATATAAAGTCGAAACTTCTAGGTTATACTCTAAACACTCATATAAAAATTTAATTGTATTTTACTTATATTTTAATATAACTTCTTATAAAAATTTTTAATAGGAAAGAGGCAAAACAATATGGACTTTAAGTTCTTAATGTATTAGCTTATATAACTACAAAAGTCAAATGATTCTCAAATATTTTTCAATCAATCATTTATCAATATTAAAAAATATGTGCATGTTATAATAAAATATTTTAAAAGAATATTAAAAATGCTGATATGCATTACAATTTAAACTATAAGTATTTTATGTGTTGACTTACATTACAAAAATTATTAAATGATTTTTAAATGATTTTTAAATGATTTTTATCATTTAAATTAATAAATATTTTAACATTATCAATTCAAAACTTTTAATGGCATTCCCAGACACCTTTGCCAAAATTTAATTTTAATTTACATGAACATCTTAATATATTCTTTTAAAAAAATATTCATATCTTTTAAAATATTTTCATATTTTAATCTTTCAAGAAACTAATATATTTTATTATATATAAAGTCGAAACTTCTAATTATTGTCTAAACACTCATATAAAAATTTAATTGTATTTTACTTATATTTTAATATAACTTCTTATAAAAATTTTTAATAGGAAAGAGGCAAAACAATATGGACTTTAAGTTCTTAATGTATTAGCTTATATAACTACAAAAGTCAAATGATTCTCAAATATTTTTCAATCAATCATTTATTATTATTAAAAAATATGTGCATGTTATAATAAAATATTTTAAAAGAATATTAAAAATGCTGATATGCATTACAATTTAAACTATAAGTATTTTATGTATTGACTTACATTACAAAAATTATTAAATGATTTTTAAATGTTTCTTTATCATTTAAATTAATATATATTTTAACATTATCAATTCAAAACTTTTAATGGCATTCCCAGACACCTTTGCCAAAATTTAATTCTAATATACATGAATATCTTAATATAATGTTTTAAAAAGATATTCATATCCCTTACGATATTTTCATATTTTAATCTTTCAAGAAACTAATATATTTTATTATATATAAATTCGAAACTATTAATTATTGTCTAAACACTCATATAAATATTTAATTGTAGTTTACTTATATTTTAATATAACTACTTATAAAACTTTTTAATAGGAAAGAGGCAAAACAATATGGACTTTAAGTTTTTAATGTATTGGCTTATATAAATAATGTTTAAAGTTACTTTAAATATAATTTTGAGAAATATATTTTAACATTTAAAAGTCTAGAATTTATAATTATATTTTTATATATTACTAAAATTTTAAATTTTTAGTTTATACTTTTTTTAACGACAATCTTTTGAAACTGACTAAAAGCTATTAAACTTTAAATTAATAAGTAATTTTTAAATAATTTTTAAAAAAATACTAATATGAGGCTTTCACCGGCAATTTCAACAGTGTTGTTATTAATAAATATAGAAAATTTAAATTTAGAAAATGAAAATGTGAAGTTTTTAGTCAGAATTTGAAGTTCTATAGGCATTCAAAGCATTTTTTGTTTAAATCATTTTTTATAGACACATATTTTAAACATATTTTTTAATAATTAATTACAAATTCATTTGAAGTTTTATTATTTATATATTGTACATTATACAAATGGATAAAATAATAAAATTGTCAATAAACGTTATATATATATATATATATATATATGATACTTTATTAAAATTTAATATTTAATACTTTACATAATTTTGTATATATGATATATAATATTAAAAATTGTGTTGAAGAATGTTGTGTTGAAGAATCAAACTGTTAAAATATTTTAACTTTAGATTGCTGTTCTTATCAAAATATATGTTCTTAATTCAGTTTTCGAATGTATCTATAATAATTAGTTTAATTTAAATTAAGTTCTAAATTATTATTAAAATCTCCATTGAATCAATTGTTCTGATATAGTGTATCAATATTATGTTTAAAATGCTTGTTTTTTTCGGTGCGGATTTATGATCCAGTAAAAAAATGTTTATACATATATAATATTGGTGTTACTGATATTTATAAAATATTTTATATTTGAATTTATTAAATTCTTCAAGTTGAATTTTTAAATTTAACTAAATCAAAAGTTTATGGTTAAAAAAAAATAAATTATAAAAAATAGAATGCTGCAAGAGATTTTTATTGATATATATACGTGTAAAGTTAGTTTCCATTATAGTATATATACTATATTAAAAAATATTCTATACATACTCCATGTGTTTACAATATTTCTTAATATAGTGTACTATATAATAAATAGTAAAAATTATATATAGTAATATAGTATATAGTATAATATGTAGTATACATACTGTATATGTATATATCTTAATATAGTATATATACTATGATTAAAATTAACTGTTTTAATTTATTTTTATTCAATGGAGTTTTTTATAAAGATTATATATCACATGAACTTTTATATTATTATTTATAAACTATAATATAATAACAGCTTTAGTAATTAAATATTTCATATATGTATTTATATACTATTATAAACGATAGCGAACTAAGCTAGTGAACTTTAAACTTTGTCTTCTGAAGGATCCAAATATGGAAACCGTCATGTAATTTATGATTTGTAATATAACAAATGAAATTTAAAATAATTATATATAATATTAAATGGAAAAAAAATTTTTTTAAGAAATAAAAATAGATAATGACAAAATTTATTTGTAATGCAAAAAGTTTTCCGCTTTAACCGCTACTGACACTATGAATGAGTTTATAAGGTACTGGAGCCTTTTATGTTTTATAACACAAATTTAAAGCTCTAAATTTTCTAATTCTCCTACTAATTAAATTTTTAATTCGATTGAATTAAGAATTTTATTTTTAATATAAAATAACTTATCCAAGAAATTACCGACTTAAAAACTATAATGTTTTCATAGCTACAGTTAATTTTCCATCAATATATCATATATGTATGATTTTTTAAATTGATCACTAAATTTTTTTTTTAAATATTAAAATTAATAATTAACTTTATAATAATAAAACGATGTATTATATTTTTAAGTAATTTTCAATATTTATGTATTTGATTAAAATTATTATTTCATTTTTGGTTTCAACATTCTAAAACTTACTAATAATATACATAAGAGATTAATTTTATAAATTTTATTCATAAAAAGTGATAAAGTGATAGTCTTTTAAAAACTGTTAAAAATTTTTTTTAAAACAAACTTAAGTTTACAATGATAATTTATTATATTATGTATAATATATATAATGTAAATATATGTATAATGTCAATATATTATATTATATTGAATATAATAATTATTTTATGTATATTATTTAGATTAATTATTAGAAAAAGACACATAATAGTTTAAAAGTTAATTATTTCCTTGCTTCACCTCACGACTTTTATCGTTTTTTTCTTTAAATGCTTACGAATTTATCAATTTTTAAAAACTTTTGTTTAATAATAAAAATAATTTTGAAAAATCAATTTAATGTAATTTTTTTATTTTAATTTAAATATAAGTTTTTGTATAGAAATACATTATTTCAGCATTAAGCAAAAATATGTAGAAAGATTTAAGTTTTATTTCGTATCTAATTTTGTGTCATTCTTTAATTTTTCATTTTAAATTAATTTATAAGAAAAGTTTTGTTTTGTTATTGTGTTTAATTAGTTTACATTTGTAATGGTGTGGTAATATATATATAATTATAATAACATAATCTTTTACCAAAGTCGAAATAGTAAATAGAATAGAAAAGTTTTATAATAGAGACATTAAACTAATTCTGGTATTATAATTTAATAGTAATATTTTTAAAATTCTTATATCTTTTACATTAATTTTGAACAATTATTTTTAAATAATTATGTATTTGAAAAAACTTTGAAGTATAATAAAATTCATTTATTTACAATAATATTTAAATAATATTATTGTAAACACTGTTAATATTACAATAATATTATTTTATTTTTATTTATACCAAAATATTTTGATACTAAAACTCTTTTTTAATATGTATGTGGAAATTTTTGCTTAAATATATATAAAAACTAATTTAGTATTTTAAACAAGTTTAAAAATTTGTTTAAATTGTTTGTTTAAAATATCTTCATTTGAATTTTAAAATACGTACTTCTAAAAATTTCAAAAATAATATTTTTTGCAATCTTTTAAAAAAATTTAAAAATATTTTTCATTAATGTGTTTGTATTATTGTATAAGCTCATATAACAAATTAATTTTGTTATTTTAAAAATTAATTATATGAAATTATGATATGGTTATGTTTTCAATAATTCTTAAAGTTTTAAGTATACATAATTCTATAATTATCGGTTTTATTTAAACTTTTGTAATTTTTAAATTTAAAAATTAAATATCTTAAAGCATACGTAAATATTTTTTATTGTTTCAAAAACAAATAAATTCCTAATAACCTAATTATTTTTAATTTTGATACTTTTTATAGGTGCTTAGTTCAATATATTTAAACATTAAAATAGATTGCATTAATTCTATTTTTATGAAGTTAAATTATCATATTTACATAATTTAAAATTAAATTTTTAAAAATAGAATTAAACAAACTTGTTTTGATTTTTAAATATATTGACCTTATAGGCCAAAAAAACATTAACTCTAGAAATTTGCTTGGGTATTAAAATAAATAATTTTCTGTTTTTATTATAAAGTAATTTCTTTAAATTTTTAAATATTCTAATATATTTATAAAAATTTTTAAACAATGTAATTATGTGCAAAGTATTAGTTATAACTGATTTCGTGTGTATTTAACGACTTAATATATATTTTTAAATATATATTAAGTCAAGTTATTCAACTTTTAGAGTATATATTATTAATCCTCATTTAGTTTAACATTATTACATGTAATGGTATGTAAAAAAAATTCAAATTATTATATTTGTTTTAAATACTATATTAATAATTGTATTATCGTAGAAAAATTAATTAAATTCAAATATAGAGTTTTTGTGTTTAATTAGTTTTCTATTTATAATGGTGTGATAATATTTATAGTTATAATCAAATAAACTTTTACTAGATTCGAAATGGTAATACACTGGAAAATTTTTAGCGAATTTTTTGAAAAGCTTTTAAAAGTTTCATAATAGAAACACTAAACTAGCTTTTGTATTATAATCTAATATTTTGTGTTATTTCTTATATCTCTTAAATTAATTTTAAAATAGCTATTTTTGTATAACTATATATATGAAAATATGTTATATAGGAAAACATCAAACTTTATAAATTATTGTATATGTAACACTAATATTAATGTTAAAAAAAATTAATATTAAAATTAATATATATATTAATATATATATATATTAATGTATATATATTAGTATATATATATATATATTGAATTTTATATATGTGTATTTAAAAATAATTAATAGTACATGACATGTATGCAATAAATTTTAAAATTTAACAATAAAGTTGTTATTGTTGTTGTTAATTTCATTATTTTATTTTATAAAATTAATTCAACACTGATTTATATAAAATATATTATAAATTAATAATTT
>NC_051848.1:100731691-100738338 GCF_002237135.1 Teleopsis dalmanni
CGAAAAAGTCGGAAATTCTCATTTAAATTCGCGCGCTGTATATTTTCGATATTTTAAGTTATGTAGTTTGGCAGCACTGTCCTTAAAATTACTAATGCAAAAAATGAGCGCGAATCTGTCGGACAGTTCGTTTACGGCAGCTGTTGAAACCAGTTCACCTCAGTAGTGCGTTGCGAAAAAAACAATGGAAAAAAATATTGAACAAAGAGTTTGCATCAAATTTTGTTTTTCGAACGAAATTTCGTGTGCAGAATCGTTGCGAATGCTACAAAAGGCTTATGGGGAATCAGTTTTATCGAAAACTCAAGTTTATGAGTGGTACAAAGCCTTTCAGGACTGTCGTACGACCGTCGAAGACATGCCGCGTTCTGGACGACCTTCGACCTCTACCACCGACGAAAACATTGAAAAGGCAAAGGAAATCGTGTTCAAAAATCCTCATGTGAGTGTTAGAGAGATAGCACGAGAGCTAGGCATCGGTCGTGAGATGGCTCGTTTGATTTTGGTGGACAATTTGTGTATGCGACGTGTCAACGCCCGGCTTGTTCCGATTCACCTCAATTTGTTCAACATTATCAACGATTTTAAGGCCAAACATTCAATAAATACCATCGAACAGCCACCGTATTCACCTGATCTTGCACCGTGTGACTTTTTCCTGTTTCCCAACCTCAAATTACCACTCAGAGGAACGCGTTTTGAATCCATAGAAGACGTAAAACAGAATTCGCAGAGGGAACTCAAAGCCATACCGGAAAGCGCCTATAAAAAATGTTTTGATGATGGAAAGAAACTTGGCATTTTGTTATCGCATTATAATGGAGCATATTTGAAGGAGAATAAAATAAATATTGATGAAGATTAAGAATTTTGCGTTTTATTTAAAATTTCCGGAAACTTTTCGGTCACAATGTACGCTAAGAAAGTCAAAACACGTCGGCAATAGCAATTTAAATATTAAAAGTGTTTTAATTTAGCCAATTGTGAAATAAGTGAGGATAATGATAACAAGTGCCTTGATGATGTGCTTTCTTCTTCTTTGATAGAACTCGATTAAAATAACTCTAGGGTGTCTAGTAACTGTGCAGTAGAAGCCTACTCTGATCTAGAGTGCAATGACATCGAAAATTGCATTATATCAGATGCATTTTCCAATTCAAAGAACATAAATATTAATTTATTGTCTTTAAGATACACAATAGGGTACGTAGCTAAAAAAATACTTTTAAAACTAAATAGTGAAGCTTGCAATATAAACTTAAAAAAAAGGGATGAAATTTTGACTGCTCCAAGTGAGCTTTTCATCTACTATAAAAATTATAATTCTCTTTCAAATTTCGGTAACCTGTTTGCGCCATCAGAAAGTTTTTTCACTGTTTCTTGTAAACATATCGGGATTTTGAACAAGTATTCAAAAATAAACCAGATGCAATTGGCATTAAAAGTTTAATAATAGAAATGTGCAAGAAAAAAACCCCTCAGTGGTTTAATGGGCCCTGTAATGAACATTTAATCCAGCTTCTTGATTTTTTAATTCTGCTTTTACTTCGTAAGCATTGCTTGTGGGCCTTAGAGAAGTCTAAAATCAATAAACATTTCTAAAATAAATATGAAATTAAGTTAGCACTTAATATAAGATCAATTAAGACAACTCTTATTAACAATAATGTAAAATAACTTAGCCAGAATTTAGTCATAAAATATAGTGAATTTATATATTTTTTGAATGTTAAGAATAAGAATATTATTAAAATAATTTGTATTATTAAATAACCAAACATTGTAAAATAGATAATTATATTCTTAGAATTAATTAAGTTAAGCAAGTGTCAAATTAGCGAATATTATGTAAATACATATTTTACATTCTTAGACTTAAATTAAATTGTAATATTGCATATATTAGTAAAATAATAAAGAACAAAACATACAAAATGGTTTAATAAACGAAATATAAACATATTTAAATATACATACAAATTAAAGAAAACGAACATAATATAAAATGCATATATATATATACATATGTTTTTATATCCAAAAGAGCATATTTATAACCAAAAGAGCGGTTGAGTGTGATAATGTGCACACATCAATGAAAATTCAATCTCTTTGCACACATTTTGTAAAACGACTCAAATATTGAGTAATTCCTGGGTTTTTAAAAAACCAGTAGAACAAAATTTTTGTGACTGATATTTTGTTCGACATGCACACTCTATGTGTATATACTCTTTGATACTATGCATAAATCATGTACTCATAGCATCAAAATATCAAACAAACAAAAAACAAGTATACATACAGAATCGAAATGCTTTCAAAAACCAATACAAAATGAAAGTGATCTAATTTTTTGGTGGAACGCTTTGCTTTGCATTTTATGCAAAAACTTTGCAGTGAAATTTTTATTTGCAAAGTGCAAAGTAAATTATGTCAAGTCTTTGGTGCAACGATTTTCACTTTTACTTTGCAAAAAAAAGTCACTCATAAGTTTTGCAAAGTGAAAAGTGAAAAGTGTTGGTGCAACAGGGCCCAGATTTGCTTGTTTACGAAGAAAAGAGTCAAATTAGTTTTTGGTGTAATTATTTGTTTTTGCAATTAATGCTTGGCAGTAGCAAGCAGCACGTAAAAATTTCATGCATTTAATATCACTTTATAATGCAAATAAGAGAAACATCCCTACTTGTTTGGAAGTTTACTGACCTACATATATATGTATGTGTACAAATATATGTATATTTATAAACATAAACATTTATAAACATTGGAAGAATATGAATATTTGATCTTATTTTAGGAACATTTGAAGCAAATGCAACCAATTTCAATTTTTTGTTTTAATCAGGTATAATAACAGTTATATGAATGTTATATTAGTATTAGCTAAAATAAGATAATTGTATGTAATTGACCGTGTGTGAGTTCGAGTAATTGAAAGTAAATTGAGGAAAATAGTAAATTATGTCCGTATGGCAGTGAATGTTGGTATTTACCAGAATTTCGAGTGTGGTAAATTAGGTAAATTAGGTATTACCATTGGTAACTTTTTATAAGATATATAATAAAAAAATAAATAAATTTGAAAACTTTTAACATAAGTGCAGCGCAAAAAACCCTAGGAAATTTTAGTTTACTTTACCATAATTTACCGAGTTGGTTTATTGGGGTCTGCAGACTTCATCGAATTGAATTGCTGGACTTTATTCTGCTTATATTACTTCGTAAGCAATTCCTTTGGATGATAGAGAAAGTGAAATCGACTAAGGCATAAATTGTTATATGACCTTATATTACAAATTTGCCCTAATACAGGCTTAATAACATCTATTTATAATTTATTTATTACCATAACTACTTACTTTATTTATTTATTTTGTTCGAAATACATAGTTTAAGTGAATTAATTTTAAGATAGTTATTAATAAGCATGTGTTAATAAATATGTACAAAAATGTAAATATTAATATTTATTACGTAGAAACTTTCGCTATTTTTTATGGTTATTCACGGGATATTGATCAATTTATAATTTTTTGTGTTAATATACATTAATATTTTAAACAAAGCAATTTATACATATAAACAATAAAAAATAATGCATCATATATATATCTAATAACGGCAAGAACTAACAAATGTGTTCTCTTATTGGTGGTGGTATTCCTCTATTCCTGAGCGTTGTTTGTGTCGTTTTGTCATTGGGCCTTGTTGTGGTAGGATTTTAGGCAGGTTTAGGAGTATTTTCGGAAAATCTTCTGCAGGTTGTTTTCTTTCTTCTTTTTTACCATTCTATTTTCCAATTATTTATGTGTGATAATATATTTCTTTATCATTTATATGCAAAAAATCTTATTGTCGAAAATACTAATGTATATTAATATAAAAAACTAAAGTTCTTCAAATTCTTAAGGACGATTATAAATTATAATCGAAATAGTGAAGAAATAATAAAAAAAAACTTTGAAATAGTAAAAAAAATCAATTTTCTATATTATTTTTCTTTAACAAAATTTCTTCGTTAACATGGACTAGGCCTCCTGGGGACACCATGTAAAAAAAAACGCGCAATGCATTATACCCCAAAGGTGGTCTGGAAATTAGTACGCAACTAGTAACATGAAAATTGTCATTTCTATTTAATTAACGATAACCTTTCATGTATGTCGATCTAGTAACTATCAATGATTATGCAGTTATTTAAATAAATCTCCATTTCTCGGCAATTATTCGCTTGCAAAAGCTAATAGTCGATACACTTGTACCCCTTGTACTGATATTCCGTTTATACTTATTCAGTATCTGTGAAGCGCATATATTTGCAAAATAGCGTTAATTATTCAAACTGTCATATAAACCGAAGGTTTAATTTTAGTTTTTTTTATTCATCTTAAATTGATTTCTATATAATTTTATTATAATACATTTGGCAAAACTAAAGCATACTATTTTTAAAAATGTTTTACCAATTATTGGTAAATATTTTATATACATATGTGTTCTTATGGTTGTATTACTTCTTAAGATTTAATATAAATATTATGTAAATGCGATAAAATTGGAAATCCATACTTAATAACGATTAATTACGAAAACAATTATAACTCTTTCTTCAAATGCCATCACAATGAAAAATTGTTTCAATGCTGCAAATAAAATTTTGATATCTCTTGCCCCCGAAATTACATACAAAAATATCAATGTCCATATGTTCATATTTAAACACAAAGCAAGTAGGCATGAATGAATATAAAATAGAGAATAATTCTTTTTACTACTTACATTATAATTCAAGGAAGCAATAACAACACCTCAAAGAGCAAAAGAAACAAAAAACACAAAAAAGAAATATAAAAGTTTCTTGAACCTATGAAGCAGAGAATATTGCAAAATCTTTTTTGGTATGAAGCAAAAACGACTGAAGCGACGTCGGCATAGATTTGAGTGATTTGGGTACCCATTAATAGATACCTAGAACAAAAATTAATTTCTATGGCATTGTTACTCTATAATATTTTTACTCAATGGTTAAAGTTAGTAAAAACGAAGTTTGACGAAATAGTAGAGGAAATAAATAAATATTTAAAATTCAAATATCAGAAGAGATTAGCAGTGACACAAAATCAAATCTTGAGAAGATGGCTAGTTTTGAGATGGGCCCTATTGCACCAACACTTTTCACTTTGCACTTTGCAAAATTTATGAGTGACTTTTTTTTGCAAAGTAAAAGTGAAAAGCGTTGCACCAAAGACTTAACATGATTTACTTTGCACTTTGCAAATAAAAATTTCACTGCAAAGTCTTTGCATAAAATGAAAAGCAAAGCGATGCACCAAAAAATTAGATCACTTTCATTTTGTATTGGTTTTTGAAAGCATTTCGATTCTGTATGTATGTATACTTGTTTTTTGTTTGTTTGATATTTTGATGCTATGAGTACATGATTTATGCATAGTATGTACTTATGAGTTTAATTTTTGTTTAAAAAAAAAGTTTTTAAAATAATATTTGATTTTAATAATTTATATTATTACAATTTGTAATATTTGTATAATTTTAGTACAATTATATGTTATATATTAATACAAAACACAAAATTTTTGTATATGATTTCTTTCATTGACATTGAATCAAAGACAAAGAAGTTGTGTATATCCATAGAGACAATTTTTATGCTTTTAATTTATTTTGCAGTTTGAAAAGTTAAAAAAAAGAATTTATATGTAAAGAGTATGAGTATGAGTTGTTTTAACAACAATTATATTGAAAAACAAAATTAACATATATAATAAGTTGCTTTTATATAAGTCTAAATAAAATATTATAAAATATTATAAAATATTATAAAATTTTTATAAAGAGGTTTTTTGAACAGTAATGAAATACAACAACAAAAATTTTATTTTTTATATTATTGTAATTAATTGAATTTTTGGCTGACCATACAGCTGTTTCGAGTACTGCCAAATAAATACCCATCATCAGTGGTCTTGGAAATAATTCTTGTACTTAATTATTTTTTTTTTTTGAGACTGCAAGTACCAGGAATCGAACTCGGGTCCTACCAAATTCGAAGCTCAGAATCAGCGCACCTTAACCAACTGATCCAAAGCCGTACTTGACTTTTTTTTTTTTGTTCGCACATTTTTTTGTATTTCACTACTGTTCGAAAAAACCTCTTTATGAAATATAACAAGTTTGCTATTAAAAATAATAGTCACATTCGTCTGGAATATTTGACGTTAAAATACAACTTATATTCACAAAGTGTTGGTCTCGCCCGTGTGACTAGTGGAGTAACATTAGTATAACTTTCTCATCATTACGTTCCTAGATTAGGTTCTATACATAAGAAAGAACAAATCATACAACAAATAATGCCTCTACGAACAGAATAGTATTGAAATTTAACAATTGAAAATAAAATTATAATTAATTAATTAATTCAATTATTCTACAGCTGGTTTATGATTTCGTTCTAATATAAACACAGCAAGTAAAATTGTTAATGAAAACTTTTATAGTAAAGTAACAAAACTCCAGAAAAATATGCGAACAAAAAAAAAAAAGTCAAGTACGGCTTTGGATCAGTTGGTTAAGGGGCGCTGATTCTGAGCTTCACATTTGGCAGGACCCGAGTTCGAACG